>NC_069505.1:565312021-565439521 GCF_027579735.1 Bombina bombina | reverse complement strand
TCTACCCTATATCCTATCCCAGTGGAGAGAGCGCACAGACTTGGTCTACCTCGCTCAGGCAATAAAGATAGAACTAGGCCTAGGCCTGTTATCGCTAAAATATTAAATTTTCAAGACAAACTTACCTTATTCCAGCATTATCGCAAACAACAGCCTGTTAAGGCTGGAGACGCTACAATCCTTATGTTTCAAGATTTCTCCGCTGACACTGCAGCAAGGAGAAGGGAGCTTGCTCCTATTTGTTCCAAACTGATACAAAAAGGGTACCAGGCAACCATAATGTACCCCTACAAATTAAAGGTTAAAGTTGGGGAAGTCACACACTTCTTTGAAGAAGCTCAACTGGCTGAGAGCTTCTATAACACACTGGGTTCTTAAGCTTAATAACAGCAATATTGAATATCTGATTATTAGACTGAGTGTAAGTTATAGGTTTTTGCTTATGGGAAAAACCGTGTCTCTTCTAGACGTGAGTCCTAGGACCCAACCCCCACCTGTGCGGAGAGAATTTAGGTGTCTAATTTTAAATTATTATTATTATTTCTTTTTTTTTTTTTTTTTTTTCTCTCTTCTCTTTCTCCCTTCTTAATGTATAAATGAGTATGCTGAATAAAAATTGTAAAATAGTATCTTGGAATGTAGGTGGTATATCTACCCCTATAAAGAGAAAAGCAATCCTTAATCACCTGCGAAAGATCCAGACTGACATAGGTTTTATTCAAGAAACCCATTTATCAGCTGAAGAATCTTTAAAACTTAAATCAACATGGGTAAAATAAATCTATTTTGCACCTAGTGTTAAGAGGAAAAGGGGGGTAGCAATTCTAATAGGAAAGAAAATTGATACCGAAGTCACACATTTTGAGGCTGACATCGGGGGGAGATATGTACGACAGAATATTTTGAGGTACTATCTAATTTAACTAGCGGGGGGGAGGACATACCTGACCTTGCTATTATTTCCTTAGATGCTGAAAAAGCCTTTGATTCAATATTTTACGAACATATCAAAACATCGTTAAGACAATTTGGCATCAGAGGTAATTTTCTTGAATTTATCGAAAATCTATATAAACACCCATCTACAAGATTGATAGTGAATAACAACATTTCTCCCTCTATCTTGTTAGGTAGAGGAACAAGGCAGGGCTGTCCTCTTTCCCCGCTCTTATTTAATATTTCCATTGAACCTCTGGCAATTAAAATACGCCATCATTTGGATGGTATAAAAATTCGTAACTGCGAAATAAAAATCGGTCTGTATGCTGATGATCTGCTGCTTTATTTGGCTAACACTAAACTGAACTTACCAAAACTTTTTCAGATCTTGGAACAATTTGGTACATTCTCTGGATACAAAGTAAATATGACAAAATCAGAGATAGTGTGGCTCAGAAAAAATAAAACTTCAATATTAAAAACTCCTTTTCGCCAAGTAAAAGATTCTTTTAAATATCTAGGGATTCATATTCCGACAAGGTCCGTAGATCTCTATACATTGAATTTACCCCCAGTAGTAAAAATGATCAAAGAAAAGCTTTTGTTATGGCAAAATCTCCCAATATCACTTTCTGGAAGGATTGCCCTTTTTAAAATGGCTCTTCTTCCAAATCTTTTATATATACTTCAAAATACACCAATAATTCTATTAGGTAAGGATATACGTTCAATCAATACTTCACTTATACAGTTCTTATGGCAGAATAAGAGGTCAAAGATATCTCTTATGAAACTCTCAATACCAAGAAAGGATGGTGGTCTTGCCTTACCAGACATAAGGCTATATAACCTCTCCTTTCTGGCACGTGTCGTAACAGACTGGATCTCATCTAATAACTATGTCTTGAACAATTATCTCGAGACCAGTGTCTGCTACCCATATTCTCTATCTGCATTAATACACTTAGTACCTAAAGAAATCCCCTCAGAAATTAAACGATTTAAAACAATTCTTAACCCACTTAAAGCTTGGCACAAGATAGTAACCTTTCTTTCAATTAATAATAGTGCTACCTGTCTTTTGCCTATAATAGGTAACCCTATTTTTCAATCAGGATTGCATTCCGAAGTCTTTAGGAAATGGCATAATCGGGGGTTAACAAAGGTATACCAAATAATTGATAAAGAGAGAAAATATATCAAAACATTCCAGGAATTAAAAAGAGATTTTGATTTGCCCAATAAAGACTTCTTTGCGTATTTGCAATTAAGGCATTTTGCACAGGACCTAGTTAAGAAAGCTGGTTGGGAATGGGGACTAGGTAAACTCGATGATTGGCTTGCTCTAACAAGAAATGGTCATATGTCAATTGCACCATGTTATCATCTTCTGGGTACAAATAAAGGAGAACCGGTACTGGCAAAGATTGCCTTCTACTGGAATACAGCAATCCCTCAGAGTAATATTGAGTCTAAAACTATTCAATTGTCAATTAAAAAAATTGCACAAGTAACGCTCTCTGCAACTTGGAGAGAGGCACATGTTAAGCTCCTTCATGGGGCATATTTTACCCCCGAGAGAGGTTTCAAATGTGTGAATGTAGGGTTTAATAAATGTCCTAAATGTTCATATCAGGCAGCTGATTTAATACATATGTTTTGGTATTGTCCAAAGATTAAAAATCTCTGGGCTAGGCTCGAATACTGGCTAAAAAAGGTGCTTAAGATAGGCTATGTCTCTTTGACAATATATCAGATAATACTCTGCCTTAAGGAAGAGCCTGGTAAGCAAACTGATGAAAAAATAATAATCTCCGCTATTCTTGCTACCAGGTATTTAATCTGTAAGAAGTGGAAAAGTCATGCAATGCCAAGCATTACTGAAATTAAAAACTGCATGAAAAAACAATGCATTTTAGACCAGAGAAACGCGGATATAAATAATGAACAAGACATTAAAAGGTTCTTTGATAAATGGGCTGCCTTCTTAAAAATCTTTCCGGCTGTAGAAATAGATTATATAATCTTCCCCTTTAGAAATACAGAAATTGTTTTATTAGGGAACTGGTAAAGCTTCAGGAGGAAGAAAGTGATGGTAATTTTTCTTTTGTTTTTGTTTGTTTTGTTTTTTTTTTTCCTCTTTTTCTCCTTTTTTTTTTTTTTTTTTTTTTCTCCTCGCAATTATGTTTTCTCTTCGCATGGGGGGGGGGGGGGGGAACAAGGGGGGGGTTATACTGAAAATCAAAAACTCCAAGCATTGTAGGAAAATAAAATGTTTGTGTTCATTAATGTGATGATTAGCCTAAATTTAACTACATGTATAAATGAACATAGTACTATGTTGTCAAATTTATTATATCTTTTGATTATGCCATGTTTTCAAAATGGTTGATATTGTTTTTGGACAGTGACTTGGATTATAAATAAAACAATTAAAAAAAAAAAATTGTAATCTCTATCTGAATCATGAAAGTAAAACATCTGGGTTTCATATCCTTTTAAAGGGATAGTAAAGTCCAAATTAAACTTTTAGGATTCAAAAGACCTGAGATAAGGAGGCAGTTAGCAGAAGCTTTGATATAAGGGGGCAGATTTATCAAGGGCCAAATGGCCCCTGATGTCCCTGTTTCCGCACGAGCCTTCAGGCTTGCTGGAAAAAGCAGTTATGAAGCAGTGGTCTTAAGACCACTGCTCCATAACTGTTCGCTGCCTCTAAGGCTGCAGACATCAATCTGCCCAATCCTATACGATCGGGTTGATTGACACCCCCTGCTAGCGGCCGATTGGCTGAGAATCTGCAGGGGTCAGCATTGCACAAGCAGTTCACCTGAACTACTTGTGCAATATTAAATGCCGACAGCGTATGCTGTTGGAATTTAGCGATGTCTGTCAGACATGATACGCTACAGCCAAGGTAATCACAGAGGTAAAAAGTATATTAATATAACAGTGTTGGTTATGCAAAACTGATGAATGGTAAATCAAGGAATTATCTTTCTTTTTAACAATAACATTTTTGGTGTTTACTATCCCTTTAAATCCAAGTAGATACAGAAGCACTCAGCACTCTCCGTGAGTATTTTTTCATGTGCTGTTCCAGGAAGTATACTCTCCTTCCTCAGACAAAACATAGCAGAAATTATTTCAATAGCCCCTAAACAAAAGGGGTCGGCTAATAAAAAAACTCTTAGTATTTGACAATAAAAATGCATTGGATAATCCCCCTATGACAAATATTTCACTATGTGAGTATCTACTCACATAATATTATTAGTTCAATTAGTTTATTCTGGCATAACTGGAAGTGACAACAGTTATTTTGTTAATGCATGTCAGTTGCATATCACTGTTATCCAAACAACAGTTTTATGTAAACTTTTTTTGATAGCTTGCAAATAAAATATTTTTGCCATGTTTCAAAAGAATAGCGAATATAAATAACATATATTTCTTTAAGGAAAGTCTTATGTAAACTGAACAATAATTGCATACCCCCCAACTGTCCCAATTTTTGCAGGAAAGTCACGATTTTAGGGGTCTGTCTCGCTGTCCTGGGAAGCTTGCCATCTAGGCCGCATTGCCCCATGCATTTTTAATTCTATTGGGCCCATACTCAGAAGCAGCATGTTTAAGTGTATGATATATAGCGTTTGTGTGTGTATCTGCATGTATACATGTATACTATGTAGTGTGTGTGTGTATATATCTACATGTATAAGTGTATACTATGTAGTGTGTGTGTGTATCTGCATGTATAAGTGTATGCTGTATAGTGTGTGTGTATCTGCATGTATAAGTGTATGTTATGTAGTGTGTGTGTGCATGTATAAGTGTATGCTATGTAGTGTGTGTGTATATATCTACATGTATAAGTGTATACTATGTAGTGTGTGTGTGTATCTGCATGTATAAGTGTATGCTGTATAGTGTGTGTGTATCTGCATGTATAAGTGTATGATATGTAGTGTGTGTGTGTATCTTTATGTGTAAGTGTATACTATGTAGTGTGTGTATCTGCATGTATAAGTGTATGCTATGTAGTGTGTGTGTATCTGCATGTATAAGTATATGCTATGTAGTGTGTGTGTATCTGCATGTGTAAGTGTATGATATGTAGTGTGTGTGTGTATCTTTATGTGTAAGTGTATACTATGTAGTGTGTGTGTATCTGCATGTATAAGTGTATGCTATGTAGTGTGTCTGTATCTGCATGTATAAGTATATGCTATGTAGTGTGTGTGTATCTGCATGTGTAAGTATATGCTGTATAGTGTGTGTGTATCTGCATGTATAAGTGTATGATATGTAGTGTGTGTGTGTATCTTTATGTGTAAGTGTATACTATGTAGTGTGTGTGTATCTGCCTGTATAAGTGTATGATATGTAGTGTGTGTGTGTATCTTTATGTGTAAGTGTATGCTATGTAGTGTGTGTGTATCTGCATGTATACATGTATACTATGTAGTGTGTGTGTGTGTGTATATATCTACATGTATAAGTGTATACTATGTAGTGTCTGTGTATCTGCATGTATAAGTGTATGATATGTAGTGTGTGTGTGTATCTTTATGTGTAAGTGTATGCTATGTAGTGTGTGTGTATCTGCATGTATACATGTATACTATGTAGTGTGTGTGTGTATATATCTACATGTATAAGTGTATACTATGTAGTGTCTGTGTATCTGCATGTTTAAGTGTATGCTGTATAGTGTGTGTGTATCTGCCTGTATAAGTGTATGATATGTAGTGTGTGTGTATCTGCCTGTATAAGTGTATGATATGCAGTGTGTGTGTGTATCTTTATGTGTAAGTGTATGCTATGTAGTGTGTGTGTGTGTATCTTTATGTGTAAGTGTATGCTATGTAGTGTGTGTTTCTGTGTATTTGAGTGTGGGTACATGTATATGTGTAGCTTGTGTTACTGTGCATTTTTCTTGACTTTAAAGACCAGAATCAAGAATATTAATAGGGAATGCAGAGAGCAGTTTTAAAGAATCTATTATGAAATGTCCAATTAAGATAAAAGTATTAAGCACTGTCTCTGCAAAGGCGACTTAAAGGGACATGCAACCCAATTTTTTCTTTCATAATTTAGAAAGAGCATGCCATTTTAAACAACTTTCTAATTTACTTCTATGGTCTAATTTACTTCATTCCCTTAATATTCTTTGCTGAAAAGCATATCTAGATAGGCTCAGTAGCTGCTGATTGGTGGCTGCACATAGATGCCTTGTGTGAATAGCTCACCCATGTGCATTGCTATTTCTTCGAAAAAGGATATATAAAGAATAAAGCAAATTAGATAATAGAAGTAAATTGGAATGCTGTTTTAATGTCCCTTTAAATACATAGCTCACATAGCCATACCAGTGGTTTCAGCTTGTATTTGATTTGCTGCCTAAGAGTATTAAAAAATATGACCTTATTAAGAATTTTATTTATATTACTTTGGTATTATGATTTTTAATCCCTGCTCCTGCCCGCCACATATCCCACTTTTTTTGTGGGGGGGGGGGGGGGGGGGGGGCTGTCCCAATTTCAAAATGTTGGGAGGTATGATAAAAAAAAATGTAATCACCTGCTTGTTAATTAGCAAGTGATACATACAGTTATTCTTGTTTAAAGCGACAGTCTTCACCAGAATTTTTGTTTTAAAAGATAGATAATCCCTTTATTACCCATTTCCCAGTTTTGCATAACCAACACATTTATATTAATATACTTTTAACCTCTGTGATTATCTTGTATCTAAGCCTCTGCAAACTGCCCCTTTTTTCAGTTCTTTTGACAGACTTGCAGTCTAGCCAATCAGTGCCTGCTCACAGATAACTTCTCATGCATGAGCACATTGTTATCTATATGAAATACGTGAACTAACACCCTCTAGTGGTGAAAAACTGTTAAAATGCAATCTGAAAGAGGTGGGCTTCAAGGTCTAAGAAATTAGCATATGAACCTCCTAGGTTAAGCTTTCAACTAAGAATACCAAGAGAACAAAGCAAAATTGGTGATAAAAGTAAATTGGAAAATTGTTTAAAATTACATGCTCTATCTGAATCATGAAAGTTTATTTTGGCCTAGACTGTCCCTTTAAAACAATTTCTCATTAAAAAATCTTTAATAAAAAAAAATAACATAAATGTCTAGAATATACTCTCATTTCAGTTTATAATATTATCCTCTTGGTACTCAAACTTGATATTTTATTATTGTTATTATTATTACCACCCTGTTATTATGGAATCTAAATATATTAAAAGAATATTGTTTGCCTGTGTTTGGAATTTAGTTGTTTAGTCTCCATCTAGTGCTATTTTTTTAGTATGACAACTTTAATGTATATTTAAAGGTATATAATGTACAGTATATACAACATATTTCTAGTTCACACTTGGTAATATTTGTATAGACTCTATAGGGTTCCACAATGAGATCTTTTCATTTCAAATTACAGGTCATTATCAGCTCATGTAATAAATACGCATACCACAATTTATTATTTTTATATATATTATTATTTTTTTATTTTTTTTTAAGAAGAGACATATAATAAACAGCCTAGCCTTTGTCAGGATCCTTACCGGGTTCTGGGAACTCAGTCTTGTCGGGCAGCAAGGGTACTGTACTCCGTCTCGGTGTCTCTCCACGTGGGATGTCGAGACCTGCAGCTGCAGTCTCCTAAGCGTGCCCAAGCACTAATTACAGGAACTCCCACCTGGAGGACTCAGGTTTGGGAGTCCCTATAAAAACCAAGTTAAACCTTCATTCTGCACTGAGCTATTGCCTATTCAGGGTTTCCCTTTCTGGCTCCTGAGAATAAGCATCTCTGCTGTGATTCCTGTGTAGGCTTACCTTGCTCCTGAAGCCAAGCATCTCTGCTGTGATACCTGTGTAAGTTTACCTTGCTTCTGAAGCCAAGCATCTCTGCTGTGATACCTGGTATGCTTACCTTGCTCATGAAACCAAGCATCTCTGCTGTGATTCCTGTGTATGCTTACCATGCTCCTAAAGCCAAGCATCTCTGCTGTGATACCTGTGTATGCTTACCTTGCTCCTGAAGCCAAGTATATCTGCTGTGATGACTGTGTTTGCTTACCTTTCTCCTGTATCCAATCATCTCTGCTGTGATTCATGTATATGCTTACCTTGCTTCTGAAGCCAAGCATCTCTGCTGGGATTCCTGTGTAGGCTTACCTTGCTCCTGAAGTCAAGCATATCTGCTGTGATACCTGTGTATGCTTACCTTGCTTCTGAAGACAAGCATCTCTGCTGTGATTCCTGTGTAGGCTTACCTTGCTCCTGAAACCAAGCATCCCTGCTGTGATAACTGTGTATGCTTACCTTGCTTCTTAAGTCAAGCATCTTTGCTGTATAACCTGTGTGTGCTCATCTTTCTCCTGCAGTCAAGCATCTCTGCTGTGATACTTGTGTATGCTTACCTTGCTACTGCAGTCAAGCATCTCTACTGTGATACCTGTGTATGCTTACCTTGCTCCTGAAACCAAGCAACCCTGCTGTGATACCTGTGTGTGCTTACATTGCTCCTGAATACAATCATCTCTGCTGTGATACCTGTGTATGCTTACCTTGCTCCTGAAACCAAACATCCCTGCTGTGATACCTGTGTATGCTTACCTTGCTCTTCAAGTCAAGTATCTCTGCTGTGATACCTGTGTATGCTTACCTTGCTCCTGCAGTCAAGTGATGTGCAATCATAGAAGGCAGGTGATTCAGCGCCTCCCCTGTCCTATGTGTGTAATTACAGTTTTGTAATATTCTTTTTTTTTAAAATACTTTTTATATTTTTATAAAATATATTTTTGGGGTATCCCCAAGGTTGACCCCCAACCACCCCACCATCCAATGCCGCTGCAAAGAGAAGACAAGAATCAGATTCCATTTTCCATACATATCTATATTGCGCAATGTGAGCCGATCAGCGCCCCCTCCTTTGTGCAATATGGATATTTGTTAGAGGCTGAGCATAGAGCAACTGAGCCACTCTAGAGACTGCCACCCAGTGGCGCTTAAAATTTAAGTTGCGTGGCCCATTTGCTCAAGAGGCTATGTATGTAAGCAGCCTCTGCAGGAGCAGCACTGCCAATCAGCGCCCGCTATAAATTTTTTCATAGTTGCTTGGGCGGCAAAGAGCCAACAGACAGAGGCGTGGAGTGAGACAAGCACCAGTGAGCTATCACATGTGGGTAAGGCGTTGAGGAGGAGTCAGACACACTGAGGCTTGTGAGCAGCGGACTGCGTACGGAGGAGTGAACAGTGAATGAGTCAACTAGTCATGAAGAAGTCTGAGGACTGGAGAAGACAGAAGAGGTGAGTGCTGAGATGGACTGACCTGCCCTGGACGACAGTTATTCATGAGTCGTACTACAGCAGCATGTGGGGGGCAGTGTGTAAAGTATGGATGTGTACTCAGTGAAGGGGTTATTTATTCAGTGTCCACACACTGACTGACTAATTAGTCAGCTTTAAGATTTTTGTCTGTAAAGTTTAATAAACATGACCTCAGCTCTGTTGTTCTGTGTTTATTTGGGGGGACAATATTTACTTAATGGGAAGAAGGGGGTCAGGATTCAGGATGGAGGAATTTTAGGTGTGTGTTGTAACAGTAGCAAAATATTGAGTAGGGGTATTTAATCCTTAAAATAATGAAATGTTATGCTGCAGTCCAGGCCTGTGCTGTAAAACATAGCCTCAATCTAGATGTTCAACTTCTCTGTTCACATTTCTCATTAACTAAGTGGTTATTATCAGCATGTGTGGGAGCGGTGGGCACAGTATGGATGTGCACTGCACACAATGAAGGGTGTGACGAACCAAGGTTATCCAACCCTGCGCCAGCCACTTATTTGGCACAGAAAGGGTTATCAGCCCCCTTTTACTGTCACCAATAGGTCACAATTTAGCCACACCAGGCCAGATTGTAATATAGCTCAGTGGGTGCAAGGGTTAACAACACTCCCTAGTCTGTACTAAACGTAAAAGAAATGCCCAAAACTCCCCTTTAATGCCACCCACACTAAACTAACAACCATATAGCTCCAATACTGCCACTACTTAAAATTTATTAAAGGGAAAATCTCTGAATACAATTTAGCAGAAAATAACCTAAATTATACAGTTCTAATATTCCAGTCTCTTTCAGTAACGTGGTTCAATTATTAGACAAAGGCCAAACCTAATAAAGGAATTATTTATTATGCCAAAAATATTATGCACAATGCATTATTAATAAAATGTTGTTATAAATAAAATTACACACGCAAACAGGTTAAAATAAAAAGAGGAGAAAAACAGATTGAATACTTTCCTAGTCTCAAGATCTGCGCCAGGGGAGTGGCAGAAAGCAATGGCTTCTTACTCTGTAGTCAAAAGAAGTAGTTTTCCAGCTTCCAGTTAAATTTTAAAAAGACCTTTATTAATTTCTTACAGGGTCCATCATCCATTGATATGATGGACCCTGTAAGAAATTAATAAAGGTCTTTTTAAAATTTAACTGGAGGCTGGAAAACTACTTCTTTTGAATACATATTGGGGTCTGGCTAACCCTTTCCCGTGCCCCAGAAAGAAGGAAAAAAGGTGCTGTCTTACACTATCACATATACAATATTCTTACTCTGTAAAACAGCTCCCCTCTTAAGAATGACAATTTTACATGTTGAAACATCAAACTTTATACATATTTTCCAGAGATCATGTTGCCTGACCACACCCTCCTGGGTAGGCTAAGGAACCCCCCTGTCCTTTATGACATTCAATAAACTAAGTTTTTGCCTGAAATTATAGAAACCATTATAATTTCTACTAGGTAACTCTATTTCCATATATACATATCGGAAATCTTTTAGCTTCATTGGGAGAATCAGTTTGATATCAGATATGACATAGGTTGTCATATTTACCTTCATTTAATGTTATAACAGTTTAAAGTATATATATATATATATATATATATATATATATATATATATATATATATATATATATATATATATATATATATTATACCAATATCCTTTTAGTGACCTTATCAGTTTCTGTGACTGAGGCCCTGTTTTGCATCATGCCCCGCTGCTGACAGTCTGAACCAAAAAACTATATCCTGTGTATCTCTGGAACTAAAAGCTTGAGTGGCTTTATGACTCAATGCATACACAATAACATTTGGTGGAGTGAGCCTTAGAAGCTATTTATGAGGCTCCTGGCACTTCAAAGAAAAGACAAACAAGCACAGGACACAATTCTTCTTGAAAAGCAAATAACTGTTTTTAGTTCACAAACTAACAGAATTAACCCCTTAGCAGCTAAATCATGAGGTATTCATGACAAAGGGTTTATTTATTCAGTGTGTATAGGACGGTCTTACTGAGAGCACTGCAGCAGCATGTCACGTGTGGGGGCAGTGGGCACAGCAGTAGGAGCCCTCTCATTTTCTCATGTTGCAGTCAGTGAGTTAGCAGCATCCTTCCCTCTTGCAGCAGTAGTAACCCTGTTCTCATGTTGTACTCAGTGAGTTAGCAGCATCCTTCCCTCTTGCAGCAGTAGTAACCCTGTTCTCATGTTGCAGTCAGTGAGATAGCAGCATCCTTCGCTCTTGCAGCAGTAGTAACCCTGTTCTCATGTTGCAGTCAGTGAGTTAGCAGCATCCTTCCCTCTTGCAGCAGTAGTAACCCTGTTCTCATGTTGCAGTCAGTGAGTTAGCAGCATCCTTCCCTCATGCAGCAGTAGTAACCCTGTTCTCATGTTGCACTCAGTGAGTTAGCAGCATCCTTCCCTCTTGCAGCAGTAGTAACCCTGTTCTCATGTTGCACTCAGTGAGTTAGCAGCATCCTTCCCTCTTGCAGCAGTAGTAACCCTGTTCTCATGTTGCAGTCAGTGAGTTAGCAGCATCCTTCCCTCTTGCAGCAGTAGTAACCCTGTTCTCATGTTGCAGTCAGTGAGTTAGCAGCATCCTTCCCTCTTGCAGCAGTAGTAACCCTGTTCTCATGTTGCAGTCAGTGAGTTAGCAGCATCCTTCCCTCTTGCAGCAGTAGTAACCCTGTTCTCATGTTGCACTCAGTGAGTTAGCAGCATCCTTCCCTCTTGCAGCAGTAGTAACCCTGTTCTCATGTTGCAGTCAGTGAGTTATCAGCATCCTTCCCTCTTGCAGCAGTAGTAACCCTGTTCTCATGTTGCACTCAGTGAGTTAGCAGCATCCTTCCCTCTTGCAGCAGTAGTAACCCTGTTCTCATGTTGCAGTCAGTGAGTTAGCAGCATCCTTCCCTCTTGCAGCAGTAGTAACCCTGTTCTCATGTTGCACTCAGTGAGTTAGCAGCATCCTTCCCTCTTGCAGCAGTAGTAACCCTGTTCTCATGTTGCAGTCAGTGAGTTAGCAGCATCCTTCTCTCTTGCAGCAGTAGTAACCCTGTTCTCATGTTGCAGTCAGTGAGTTAGCAGCATCCTTCCCTCTTGCAGCAGTAGTAACCCTGTTCTCATGTTGCAGTCAGTGAGTTAGCAGCATCCTTCTCTCTTGCAGCAGTAGTAACCCTGTTCTCATGTTGCACTCAGTGAGTGTGCATCTTCGTGCTGGAGTAGGAGCCCTGTCCTCATGTTTTCTAATCATGGGTCCATAAGACCAGGTCATTTTTATATTATGGACCCTTAATCAGACATGAAGGGCTATAGAAACAGCTCAGATCAGCTTACTGTGTCCATAATGGCCTGTCAGTATAAGTTACTTATAAGTCATGACCTGTGAGTATTTCTGTCAGTGTGTAGTGTAATTTAATATAATGTTTTTTAGGGATAGTTCTCAATTATAGCCCCACTAATAGTTCATACTATCAAAAGTCTAGACATTTCTAGACTAAATATATTAATATAGAGATCTACCAAAAAATGTGGGGGGTGCTTACTATCCTATGGTTCAAAGTATATAAACAAAGAAGGGTAAAGAAAGGAGGACAACAAAATGGAGCACTGAAAGAATGTAGTATCTATTATTATGGACATTCCCATGCATGTAAGAGCAGAAAGTACTGAGCTAGATATAAAATATAACTTTTATTAAAGATACATAAAACAATTATTATATAAGATGATAGAAATTAAGTATTGTGTAGTGTATTAAAACTTAGATTAAAGGGACACTGTAACCAAAATTTTTCTTTCGTGATTCAGATTGAGCATGAAATTTTAAGCAACTTTCTAATTTACTCCTATTATCAAATTTTCTTCATTCTCTTGGTATCTTTATTTGAAATGCAAGAATGTAAGTATAGATGCCGGCCCATTTTTGGTGATCAACCTGGGTTGTCCTTGCTGATTGGTGGATAAATTCATCCACCAATAAAAAAAGTGCTGTCCAGAGTACTGAAACAAAAAAAAAGCTTAGATGCCTTCTTTTTCAAATAATGATAGCAAGAGAACGAAGAAAAATTGAAAATAGGAGTAAATTAGAAAGTTGCTTAAAATTTCATGCTCAATCTGAATCACGAAAGAAAATTTTTGGTTACAGTGTCCCTTTAAGATGGTATATGAGCTGGCAACCAACCTGAGTAAGGAAATATAGGGTATAAGTAATTAGTATATTGACTAATATACCATATTAATAAGTATCTGTGTTATCGTATCGGTGAGCCTCTCATGTAAAGAGACGATATCGATTTATTGAGGGTGCAGCTCAGGGGCTAGCGGTTGATACAAATAAACTAGAGATGCTGTAAAATGCAGCTAGTTACGACAATAAGTAGCCAAAAGTCAACTACAGAGAAACTACGCCACAAATTACAACTAATAAATATAAGCTCAATGTCTAAGTAGTAGTATGGTTAAGTTAAATAGTGTATTACAACATCTATCAGAACTGATACAATTAGTTTTAAGGTCGCCAGCTCAGGAAAAACGCCTGGTTGTGCATTCCCTTACAGCTCCTCGCTTGTAGCCAATCTTAGCATACATATTAGTCAATATACTAATTGCTTATACCCTATATTTCCTTACTCAGGTTGGTTGCCAGCTCATATACCATTTTAATCTAAGTTTTAATACACTACACAATACTTAATTTCTATTATCTTATATAATAATTGTTTTATGTATCTTTAATAAAAGTTATATTTTATATCTAGCTCAGTACTCTCTGCTCTTACATGCATGGGCATGTCAATAATAATAGATACTACTTTCTTTGAGTGCTACATTTTGTTGTCCTCCTTTCTTTACCTTTCTTTGTTTATATACAGTGTGTAGTGTACCATCATATGATACACAGAGCCAGCTCCTTCACATAATGACACCTCAAGCAACATGTGGGCACGTGTATAAGTGCCAGTCAGTATAAGCCATGTCCTGTGAGTATTTCTGCTGTAAGTGCCAGTCAGTATAAGCTGTGCCCTGTGTGTATGTTACTGTATGTTATGCAAATAATCAGCTCCCTCACACTATGTCACTGCAGGCTAATTGTTTGTACTGGGTGTAAAGTTGTCAGTCAATATAAGTCATGCCCTGTGAGTATTTCACTGTGTGTCATGCAAATAATCAGCTCACTCACACTATGTCACTGCAGGCTAATTGTTTGTACTGGGTGTAAAGTTGTCAGTCAATATAAGTCATGCCCTGTGAGTATTTCACTGTGTGTCATGCAAATAATCAGCTCACTCACATAATGTCACCTTAGGATACCTGTGGGTACTTGGTGTATAACTTGGTGTATAAGTGCCAGTCAGTATAAGCTGTGCCCTGTGTGTATGTTACTGTGTGTCATGCAAATAATCAGCTCACTCACATAATGTCACCTCAGGATACCTGTGGGTACTTGGTGTATAACTTGGTGTATAAGTGCCAGTCAGTATAAGCTGTGCCCTGTGTGTATGTTACTGTATGTTATGCAAATAATCAGCTCACTCACATAATGTCACCTCAGGATACCTGTGGGTACTTGGTGTATAACTTGGTGTATAAGTGCCAGTCAGTATAAGCTGTGCCCTGTGTGTATGTTACTGTGTGTCATGCAAATAATCAGCTCACTCACATAATGTCACCTCAGGATACCTGTGGGTACTTGGTGTATAACTTGGTGTATAAGTGCCAGTCAGTATAAGCTGTGCCCTGTGTGTATGTTACTGTGTGTCATGCAAATAATCAGCTCACTCACACTATGTCACTTCAGGCTAATTGTTTGTACTGGGTGTAAAGTTGTCAGTCAATATAAGTCATGCCCTGTGAGTATTTCACTGTGTGTCATGCAAATAATCAGCTCACTCACATAATGTCACCTCAGGATACCTGTGGGTACTTGGTGTATAACTTGGTGTATAAGTGCCAGTCAGTATAAGCTGTGCCCTGTGTGTATGTTACTGTGTGTCATGCAAATAATCAGCTCACTCACATAATGTCACCTCAGGATACCTGTGGGTACTTGGTGTATAACTTGGTGTATAAGTGCCAGTCAGTATAAGCTGTGCCCTGTGTGTATGTTACTGTATGTTATGCAAATAATCAGCTCACTCACATAATGTCACCTCAGGATACCTGTGGGTACTTGGTGTATAACTTGGTGTATAAGTGCCAGTCAGTATAAGCCATGCCCTGTGAGTATGTCACTGTGTGTTATGCAAATAATCAGCTCACTCACATAATGTCACCTCAGGATACCTGTGGGTACTTGGTGTATAACTTGGTGTATAAGTGCCAGTCAGTATAAGCTGTGCCCTAAGAGTATTTCTGTAAGTGTGTGCCATGTAACACAGAGCCAGTTCAGGCTACCTGTGGGTTATTCTTTAAAAAAGTCATCCAGGGTGCATTGCAAGGACGAGAGTAAAAAATTACCTAATTTGAGAGCTAAATTAGATGTAAATGGAACAAAACAATGAACATCTCTTTGCATGTAATTTAGCTCTGTAAATGCAGTCATTTTTAACTATTAGACCTTAAAATGCACACTGCAGGATATTCTAGGCTAACCCTGCTACACAACTGTCTTTAATTTGCTTTAATTGACAGAAACTACAATTAAAGGCATATGTAGCAGATTTATCCTAGAAAAAGCCAGCACATGCATTGCAAGGTCTAAGAGTTAGAAATTACTTAATATGCAGAACTAAATTATATTTTAATTTTTATATTGCTCCCGTTGCATGTATTTAGCTCTGCACATTCAGTAATTTCTAACTCTCAGACCTTGAAATGCACACTGCTGGCCCTTTCAATTATAACTCTGCTACATAACTGTCTTTAATTTGTTTTAATTGACAGAAAAGAAAATTAAATACAGCCATGTAGCAGGGTTACCCTTAAAACATCAGCAGGGTGGATTACAAGGTATGAGAGTGAGAAATCACCAAATTTGCAGAGCTAAATTACATGCGAAAGACACAAGCAAGAATTAAAAAAAATGCTTTGGTAAAATAATTTACTTTGTCATGGACAGTGTTGATTGAACTTTATTTGCAATATATTTAATACAGGGCTATGTGGCAGACAATGCTATGGCTTGTACATAGATTTAATTTTACTCAACGATATGATGCCACTATCATTATTGGTTCCTAGGATCCTAATTCTGCCCGCCATTAGCTCAGACTGTCAAGGGGTTTAGCTCTATCACAATGATTGGGATTTTTACTTTGTACTCTGACCCTCTTTACTCTTAGTACCTAGGATAAATATGGGATAGTTCCTTGAGTCAGTCGTACTATATCTATCACATGTACTTGATATTAGATGTTTTTCCCTCTGAGACTTATGTGACTGTTACTTAGCATAAGTTTACCTAAAAGTAAAGTTCGTAAACTATTTCATGTCTGTTATGCTCCCATGTCAAAATATCTCCTTTCTTCACTCTCCCTGTATAGCTAGAAACATGCACTCTTTAGACATGGAATGTTCACATTGAGGTCCCATAGACTGATACATAAGCATGATGATACTGTCTAATTGTGGGTGTGTTGGGATGTAATTTTAGACTTGCCCGCTCTTGAAATTTTAAATATCCACTTTAGGACATTAAGTTTACCATCGTATTATTTTTACTAATAAGCCTATGTCTTTTTGCACTCTAATAAGTTTTTGCACTACATTATGATAATCCAATATTGGTCCATATTGTTTTCCTTCAGTTCCCCGTGGTTTGATATATAGTTGGTAGGGTTGGTATATATAACAAAATTGTGCACGCAGAGCTGCATATAAGTTATACGTTTTTTTGTCTATACTAGGCTCCTTTTATTTTACCCCCACTATAGAGCTTGCTGGATAAGCTTAGGGGCTCAGATCCCATCTGAAACTCCTAATTATGATCTATGGTGCCTAGAGGTAACTTATATTCCCCCCTTTTTCCCCCTATGTCCAGATATAATGTTGTTATTAATAATCCTACACATAAAAATAAGAAAATTAGAGGTCTACAACCTGGGATCCATGAGTGGTCCTGTTCTGTCCAGGGTTGTCTGCTATATGGTCATCTCCATAGTGTCAATAGGTCCAAAAGTGGCCTTTTCTTTTATTTGGAAGACATTCAGGTTACTTGGCAGATATTTTAGCTATGCAGACTGCTAGATATGTTATACCGTAAGCGTTGTTTTTTTTGTTGTTATGTATTACATATAGTTCTCTACCGTGGAGCATTTTCTCCATAAAGATTGTACTGTTGCTTCTGTTTGTATGCCATAAAATTGTACCTCAATAAAAAGACTTAAAAAAAATATATATATTATTCCTATTCTAATACACTTTAAAAAACAAACAAAAACCCCCTCACTAATCTATAATAAACTACCAAGGGCCCTTTAAAAGGGCCTTTTGTAGGTCATTGCCCTAAAGAAATCAGCTCTTTTTCTACAAAAGAAAAACAAAAAATGGCTATTCTAAAAATAAAAACCCACCCCAAAACGAAAAAAAAAAAAAAATTACACAAAATAATAAACGATTATTCCCATTCTAATACCCATTTAAAAAAAAAACACCCCAAAATAAAAAAACACTAATCTATAATAAACTACCAAGGCCCCTTTAAAATGGCCTTTTGTTGGCCCTTAAAAGGGCCTTTTGTAGGGCATTGCCCTAAAGAAATCAGCTCTTTTTCTACAAAAGAAAAACAAACACCCCCTAACGGTATACAACCCCCCACCCCCCAAACCAACAAAATAAAAATAAAGTAAAATCTAATCTACCCATTGCCCTGAAAAGGGCATTTGTTTGGGCATTGCCATTAAAATGGCATTCAGCTCTTTTGCTGCCAATTAAAAATAAAAAATGGCTATTCTAAAAAGAAAAACCCACCCCAAAATGAAAAAAAAAACGAATTATCCAAAATAATAACAATTATTCCCATTCTAATACCCATTTAAAAAAAACGCCCCAAAATAAAAGAAACCTATTCTATAATAAACTACTAATAGCCCTTAAAAGGGCCTTTTGTAGGGCATTGCCCTAAAGAAATCAGCTCTTTTTCTAAATAAAAATACAAAGACCCACTAACATTACAAACCCCCACCCCCCAAACCCCCAAAATAAAAATAAAAACTATCTAAAAAAAACTAATCTACCCATTGCCCTGAAAAGGGCATTTGTATGGGCATTGTCCTTAAAGGGGCACTCAGCTCTTTTTTCTGCCCTTAAAAGAGCATTCAGCACTTTTAAGAAATGCCCAACCCCTAATCTAAAAAAAAAAAAACACCCAAAAAAACCTTAAAAAAACCTAACACTAACCATTCTTTAAGTACTCACAGTTGCTGAAGTCCCGCTTGAAGGATCTTCATCCCGGCGGCTCCATCTTCATCCAGGCGGCTCCATCTTTGTCCATCGGGGGACCGGCATCTTCTTCATCCCTGCGGAGGCGGAGCGGTCGATGTGCAGAGGTGGAGGCCCAGACGAAGGTCCAAGGCGGAGGTCCAAATGGAGGTCCAAGGTGGAGGTTCAGGCGGAGGTCCATTGATCTGACGTGGAGGTCCTCTTCATGTGATCATCCACCCCACACTGAGGATTGAAATGCAAGGTACACCTTTTATACTGGGGGTACCAATGCATTCCTATTGGCTGAAAATTTTGAATCAGCCAATAGGAATTAGGGCTGCTAAAATTCTATTGGCTGTTCAAATCAGCCAATAGGATGAGAGCTTCTGAAATTCTATTGGCTGATTTGAATAGCCAATAGAATTTCAGTAGCTCTCATCCTAGATTGGCTATTTTTGTTGATCATTTTCTACAACCTTTGGTCAGAACTATACGGTCCTATGTAAGAGATTCCTCCCAATTAATTGAAGAGATAACACATTTGAATGTTGAAGAGTCCTGGATTCTTGTTACTGCCGATGTAAATAGTCTTAATACTATCATACCTCACAAGGCAGGTTAACAATGTATAACGGATGCTTTGGATCGACAGCCATACATTGATTCCCCAAGGGACTCTTCTGATTGAATTGTTGGACCTTAGCTTAAAACTAAACTACATCCTCTGTGAAGGTTCCTGCTACCAACAAATTTGTGGTACGGCCATGGGATCAAACGTGGCCCCCTCATTGGCGAATCTGTTCATGGAACAGTACGAGACAACCAATATGAATATGTATCACAAACCAGAAGTGGTATTCTACCAACGCTATATTGATGACCTCATCATCATATAGAGGGGGTCAGTCCAACAACTCATGTATTCTAATCTATTGGAAATCCCATGTCACTACTGAAAGCAATCCCAAGGGCTCAAATAATTTGGGTTGCGAGGAACAACAGTGACCAACAAGGGAGACAAGAACAGCTGTCCGAAATGTCCAAGAAGTTCCTTCACAAATGTTACAACCCAAAGTTGATAAATCAGAGTAAACTGATGTGTGAGGACCCTTCGAAATTGATTAAAGACAACATCCAAGGCAGGAATACATTAAATCAAAGAATGACTTTTACCACTGTCTATAGTCTTACCGTGAGGTCACTTGGTAAGAGTTTAGACCAACATTGGCACATCGTGCAGAGTGATCCTACACTACCATTTGCTAAATGGCAATACCCAAGAGTGGGCTTCAAATGAAATACTAGTCTAAAGGACTTATTAATGCTCACAGGCCCCACACATTGCTACAAAAAAAGATACCTGGTTACAGCAAGAGAAGAAAAAGGGCTCATTCCGCTGTACAGGATGCACTACATGTAGTGCCATGATACCAGGATCCACCTTTGGTAATCCACAGATGAATAAGAGGTATACCATTAGATACTTTATTACTTGTACAACTACATTCGTAGTATATTTACTAAATTGTAGCTGTGGAAGATTCTACGTGGGGAAGACCTCAGACGATGCCAGAATGTGGTTTGCTAACCACAGGTCTGTGATTACGAGTGTAATCAAAACTAAAAAGAATGACCAGACAGAGGCAAGACACTTCCTAGAAGCTGGACATAGTGTTAACGATCTACGAATCATCATGATTGACCCTGCCCCCTCTCTAAAACGTGGAGGGGATAGGAATAAAGTAATGTTAAAAGTGGAGGTGAGGTGGATCCATCGCCTGAAAACACTACAGCCTAATGGGCTCAACACTATGATTGATTTAACTGTTTCTTATAGATTCAATGCTATCTCTAATAATGAGAGTCTATGATGATCTTGTATATATATTTTGGTTTTATTGGTGTTTGATTATGAGACTCCATGATTCTGTGCTGAATGAATGATTGTTATATTCCTGCCTAGTAAAATATACATATAGCAGACCAATATGGCTTTAATCATCCTTTACCCAGTGTTGGTCGCAATTTTCCATATACCAGTATATTTCCAACTTATTGATTATTTTTATCATTAAATTACAACCACTATTGTTGCTATCTGGGGCTAGAGGGGTTTCCCTAAATTTTGACAGAAAGTATATGTACGTACTATTAACATATGGGTGACATGTACATGGTGTGTATTTCATACATTCTAGTTATCACTACTCTGTAATGGGCTAGCACACTCCTTATCTTTTTGGGTGTTTCCTATCATAGTTCCTTTATAGGTTCATAGTCTATGGTATTGGGTGCCCAAAGATGATTGACATTTTACTCTAAGCCAAACGATACATGATGATGAAGTGCCAATATTGTTAACATTGTTTATGGTCATACTCGCAGTGTAATTGTTAATGCTGGGTGCGATTCCTGTGTCGAGACTTGAGAGACAGTGTGAAGCGTGCACACTCTTCTGCCATAGTTATGATGATACTCTCTTTTGATTTGTCCTTTAGGCACACGTGACCGTGGCATGGACCGGGGAGTGAGTTCCTGATTCTTCCAGATACATGCAGCGACAGTGTGTGAGTCAGTATACAGGATAATGATGCTGAAATTCATCTGTTGTAATTGCAAGTTAGTGTTTGTAATACATGTAAGGTGAATAGGCCCATGTACCCTATTGGGGAATACTACGATCACGGTATTAATAGAGATGGCTTATCCTGCTTTTTATGACTGTCTGTAATCCATTATGTATCCATGTTGTATCTAGTTCCTCCTTATATATGAATGTCACTATTGGTCTATTAATCACAAGAAAGGCTCAGACATTTATTATATATTATACACACTACTTATATGTTGTTCTTTGTTTATTATGTGACTAAAAGGTTACTATGGTTACCCTTTTGGAATTTTTTTGTCCTAATTAGGGGTGGGTCTGTTTGTACAATGCTATATTGTCACTGTAAACTGTTTTTGAAAAGACCAGAGAAAACAAGTTTGGTTTTTGCTCATATCTATATTCTCTGGGAGCTGTATATACTTCTCTCAGCTAGATAAATGATGTATTTGTTCCTGCTGCTCTGTCTCTTGTGTAAGGTAGTCTTCCATATTTGCCTCAGATATAGGACAAGAAGACAGCTAAGAGCGTAATACAGTTTTTTTGTTAAACACCATATAAAAGCCTAGGAGAAGCTTGCAAAACATTCAGTTTAACCACAAAATTAACTGCTAGGAAATTAAACAACCCAAATATATCTTGTTACCTAGGTCATGAGAACATACAGTAACTGAAAAAAATGCTTTACAAAGAGAAGTCAAGCAATGATCAGAAATTAAAAGGGCCACTACAACATTTCTTTTTATTCAACTCTCATAATATTTTTTTAAACTGAACTAGGCTTCTGATAATTATATATAGTGCATAAATTCCAAAAATATACATCCATGGAAGGAGGATAAATATGTGTTTATAGTCCCTTGGACACAGCAACCAACAGTTCCCAGAGGATTAGGCATTGACAGATGATGACCAGCCACCAAAGAGCAGGGAGGGCAACAGCAGCAGGCAGCAGAGTTACTGAACAAAGTAGGTAGACAACATGTGACTAGAATGCCTTGGACACAGCATCCATCAGTTCCCTAAAGATTTGGCATTGATGGAAGATTACCACCACATAGCAGGGAGGGCAGGACCAGGAGTGGCAGCAGTAGGCAGCAGAGTTACTGAACTAGGTAGGTAGGCCTAAAAATACCTAAACCTCAAAAATACACCTCCATGATAGGAGGATGGCAAGCACATGCCTAGAGCCCCTTAAATACAGTGACCAGCAGTTTCCTGAGGATTGGCATTGAAGGAAGATGACCACCACAGAGCAGGGAGGGCACGAGTATCAGCAGCAGCAGGGAGCAGAGTTACTGAACTAGGTAGGTAGGCCGGGCAGTATATAAACCTCAAAAAATACCTCCAGGGGAGGAGGAGGGCAATATGTGCCTAGAGCCCCCTTGGACACATTGGCCCACAGTTCCCTGAGGATGACCACCACAGAGCAGGAATGACAGGAGAGACAGCAGAGTTACTGAAGTAGGCCTTTGGATTGTAGTACAACCCCATAAACACACTTCTAAGGGAAATGACAAGTGGAGTGAAAGTAGTATGGGTGAAAGGAAATACATTTCTCATATTCCTCACCATCTCACAACCTGCACCTTAAGCATATTTGAATTATCATTGTTGACTCAATTCTGAGATCTGTTTACAAAGTCCTTGTAAAAGTCCTTAAAACGTGAGCAAGAGCAGTATGTCTCAGAAACCCAACTTAAACATGGAGAGATCTACTTTGAAAATTATGCTTTGGTGAAGGGAGGGAACTTCAAGAGATGCACAACGATGTGGAATGTGCATCAGTACTGCAACTGTCATTTATGTTTCTTTTTCCTAACCTGTGTGTACTCTATGTACTGGCAACACATCTTATCTGACTTCCAGGCTGGCATGATGTTGTCATCATGAACTCCTGTCTCTAGGATATATGTATGGCTTGAAACAAATGGAAGAATTCAAGATTAAGCAAACAAAGAGATGTGCCATTATTCCATTATACACTGCTACTAGATGTTCACCAAGGATCATTGGCTGAGGACCACCACAGAACAGGAACAGCAGGAGCAGCAGTTGATGCAATGATTACATTTTCTGCTGCTACAAAACTTCATTTAGGACACTGCTGTGCAGAAGGATTGCAAGCACAATAAAGGAATAAAGCTCAATAAAGAAAAGCACAATAAAACGAGGTATGCCTGTATATATATACACACACACACACAACACACAGAGAAAACCCAGCACTCACTTACAAGCTCTCAGCTAAGATTTAAAAGCAAAACTGGAAAGGTTAGTCACCGCATCTGGCCAAATGGGACAAGCCCAGGTACCACGTCAAGGTCCTCTCCAATACCTGAGACCCTAAAACAGCCACACAATGCAAGCTTTCAAATCCAAACAAACTGAAAACAAAAAAAGGGTGCACAGGAATATGTAATCACCCTAGACATATACAAAACACGGAAGGGAACTGCACTCTCATACCGGACCGGGTACACATCCTATGACCCTGCAACATGCTCAGCCCTGGGTGCCACTGGCACTCACAGGAAGCTGTGCTGTCCCCAGAGCCACAAGCAGTTAACCCCAGACAGGTCTGGGTGCAAGAACCATAGGGAAAATTACAAAACAAATTAATACAACACACAGAGAAAACCCAGCACTCACTTACAAGCTCTCAGCTAAGATTTAAAAGCAAAACTGGAAAGGTTAGTCACCGCATCTGGCCAAATGGGACAAGCTCAGGCACCACATCAAGGTCCTTTCCAAAACCTGAGACCCTATAACAGCCACACAATGCAAGCTTTCAAATCCAAACAAACTGAAAACAAAAAAAGGGTGCACAGGAATATGTAATCACCCTAGACATATACAAAACACGGAAGGGAACTGCACTCTCATACCGGACCGGGTACAAATCCTATGACCCTGCAACATGCTCAGCCCTGGGTGCCACTGGCACTCACAGGAAGCTGTGCTGTCCCCAGAGCCACAAGCAGTTAACCCCAGACAGGTCTGGGTGCAAGAACCATAGGGAAAATTACAAAACAAATTAATACAACACACAGAGAAAACCCAGCACTCACTTACAAGCTCTCAGCTAAGATTTAAAAGCAAAACTGGAAAGGTTAGTCACCGCATCTGGCCAAATGGGACAAGCTCAGGTACCACGTCAAGGTCCTCTCCAATACCTGAGACCCTAAAACAGCCACACAATGCAAGCTTTCAAATCCAAACAAACTGAAAACAAAAAAAGGGTGCACAGGAATATGTAATCACCCTAGACATATACAAAACACGGAAGGGAACTGCACTCTCATACCGGACCGGGTACACATCCTATGACCCTGCAACATGCTCAGCCCTGGGTGACACTGGCACTCACAGGAAGCTGTGCTGTCCCCAGAGCCACAAGCAGTTAACCCCAGACAGGTCTGGGTGCAAGAACCATAGGGAAAATTACAAAACAAATTAATACAACACACAGAGAAAACCCAGCACTCACTTACAAGCTCTCAGCTAAGATTTAAAAGCAAAACTGGAAAGGTTAGTCACCGCATCTGGCCAAATGGGACAAGCTCAGGTACCACGTCAAGGTCCTCTCCAATACCTGAGACCCTAAAACAGCCACACAATGCAAGCTTTCAAATCCAAACAAACTGAAAACAAAAAAAGGGGTGCACAGGAATATGTAATCACCCTAGACATATACAAAACACGGAAGGGAACTGCACTCTCATACCGGACCGGGTACACATCCCATGACCCTGCAACATGCTCAGCCCTGGGTGCCACTGGCACTCACAGGAAGCTGTGCTGTCCCCAGAGCCACAAGCAGTTAACCCCAGACAGGTCTGGGTGCAAGAACCATAGGGAAAATTACAAAACAAATTAATACAACACACAGAGAAAACCCAGCACTCACTTACAAGCTCTCAGCTAAGATTTAAAAGCAAAACTGGAAAGGTTAGTCACCACATCTGGCCAAATGGGACAAGCTCAGGTACCACGTCAAGGTCCTCTCCAATACCTGAGACCCTAAAACAGCCACACAATGCAAGCTTTCAAATCCAAACAAACTGAAAACAAAAAAAGGGTGCACAGGAATATGTAATCACCCTAGACATATACAAAACACGGAAGGGAACTGCACTCTCATACCGGACCGGGTACACATCCTATGACCCTGCAACATGCTCAGCCCTGGGTGCCACTGGCACTCACAGGAAGCTGTGCTGTCCCCAGAGCCACAAGCAGTTAACCCCAGACAGGTCTGGGTGCAAGAACCATAGGGAAAATTACAAAACAAATTAATACAACACACAGAGAAAACCCAGCACTCACTTACAAGCTCTCAGCTAAGATTTAAAAGCAAAACTGGAAAGGTTAGTCACCGCATCTGGCCAAATGGGACAAGCTCAGGTACCACGTCAAGGTCCTCTCCAATACCTGAGACCCTAAAACAGCCACACAATGCAAGCTTTCAAATCCAAACAAACTGAAAACAAAAAAAGGGGTGCACAGGAATATGTAATCACCCTAGACATATACAAAACACGGAAGGGAACTGCACAGGTGGCCCTCGTTTTACAAAGGTTCAATTTACACCGTTTCAGAATAACAACCTTTTTTTATAGTCATGTGACTGCTATTGAAAAGCATTGAGAAGCAGTGCATTTATTAAAATAGCCAGTAGGTGGAGCTGTCCGCTTTTGTTGCAGCAAAGCCAAGCAAGCTGAAATTAATCAGTTTAACCAGACCTGAGCTATCGAGCAGATTTCAAAGTAACAAGATCTTCCTCTCTATAAATCAGTCCAGATTGGAATGCATAGAAAGAACTGTTTGCAGAAAAATGCAAGTGAAGTCTGTGTTGTGTGATTATTTTATTAGGTTTATAATGCTGTTTAGCAAATGTTTTTCTTCATTTAACTTAGTTTAATTATATATTCTGTGTTGTGTGATTATTTTATTAGGTTTATAATGCTGTTTAGCATTTAAAGTCTTCATTTCAAAGCTTTAAAAATAATGTATTAGGTGTTACTTATGACAATTTTGAGAGGGGCCTGGAACCTATCTCCCTCACTTCCCACTGACTTACATTATAAACTGGGTTTCAATTTACAACGGTTTCGATTTACAACCATTACTTCTGGAACCTAACCCCGGCGTAAACTGAGGGCTACCTTTATATATATATATATATATATATATATATATATATATATATATATATAGTATCTCACAAAAGTGAGTACACCCCTCACATGTTTGTAAATATTGTATTATAACTTTTCATGTGACAACACTGAAGAAATAACACTTTGCTACAATGTAAATTAGTGAGTGTACAGCCTGTATAACAGTGTAAATGTGTTGTCCCCTCAAAATAACTCAACACACAGCCATTAATGTCTAAACCATTGGCAACAAAAGTGAGCACACCCCTAAGTGGAAATGTCCAATCTGGGCTCAAAGTATCAATATTTTGTGTGGCCACCATTATTTTCCAGCACTGCCTTAACCCTATTGGACATGGAGTTCATCAGAACTTCACAGGTTGCCACTGGAGTCCTCTTCCACTCCTCCATGACAACATCACAGAGCTTGTGGATGTTAGAGACCTTGCACTCCCCCACTTTCCATTTAAAGATGTCCCACAGATGCTCAATAGGGTTTAGGTCTGGAGACATGCTTGGCCAGTCCATCACCTTTACCCTCAGCTTCTTTAGCAAGGCAGTGGTCATCTTGGAGGTGTGTATGGGGTTGTTATCATGATGGAATACTGCCCTGCGGCCCAGTCTCCAAGGTGAGGGGATCATGCTCTGCTTCAGTATGTCACAGGTAATGTTGGCATTCATGGTTCCCTCAATGAACTGTAGCTCCCCAGTGCCGACAGCACTCATGCAGGCCCAGACAATGACACTCCCACCACTATGCTTGACTGTAGACACGGCACACTTGTCTTTGTACTCCTTACCTGGTTGCTACCACACACGCTTGACACCATCTGAACCAAATAAGTTTATCTTGGTCTCATCGGACCACAGGACATGGTTCCTGTAATCCATGTCCTTAGTCTGCTTGTCTTCAGAAAACTGTTTGCAGGCTTTTTTGTGCATCATCTTCTGGGACGACAGCCATGCAGACCAATTTGATGCAGTGTGCGGCGTATGGTCTGAGCACTGACAGGCTGACCCCCACCCCTTCAACCTCTGCAGCAATGCTGGCAGCATGCATACGTCTTTTTCCCAAAGACAACCTCTGGATATGACGCTGAACATGTGCACTCAACTTATTTGGTCGACCATGGGGAGGTCTGTTCTGAGTGGAACCTGTCCTGTGAAACCACTGTATGATCTTGCCCACCATGCTGCAGCTCAGTTTCAGGGTCTTGGCAATCTTCTTATAGCCTAGGCCATCTTTATGTAGAGCAACAATTCTTTTTTAGGGAGTTCTTCGCCATGAGGCGCCATGTTGAACTTCCAGTGACCAGTATGAGAGAGTGTGAGAGTGATAACACCAAATTTAACACACCTGCTCCCCATTCACACCTAAGACCTTGTAACACTATCGAGTAACATGGCACCAGGGAGGGAAAATGTCTAATTGGGCCCAATTTGGACATTTCCACTTAGTCACTTACTCACTATTGTTGCCAACGGATTAGACATTAATGGCTGTGTGAGAGTTATTTTGAGGGGACAGCAAATTTACACTGTTATACAAGCTGTACACTCACTACTTTACATTGTAGCAAAGTGTCATTTTTTAGTGTTGTCACATGAAAAGATATAATAAAAAATGTACAAAAATGTGAGGGGTGTATAATATATAATGTGGTATTAGAGGCAAGAAAGCAATAAAAAAACACATATATTAAAGAATATTGGTTTAAAAAAATGTCTTTAAATAATAATAATAATAATAATAGAGAAGGAAAATGTATTTTAAATTGATATTAACACCAATGGGAAGATGCATCAGTTGCTTTCTCAGCCATATACACAAGTTAAACACAGAGAAATATATATTTTTAATAATCATGATATTTTTTGTATAACCTCTCTTAGGAACGATTCATTAAAAACCACAGTTAATTTCACGTTTAAAAATTATACACACAATACAGTTGGTTCTACTTATTAAACCCTGGGGAGTTTTCAGTACTTTCTTTAGCCAGATGCAACTTATATAATCCACCTTAAATAAAGGCAAAGGAGAACAAGAGAGTGAGGGTGGGAGGAGCAAAAGTGGGAGAGGAAGGCGGAGTTCCAATGACTACAGAGGGCTGGGGAGCCAAGATTGATACAACACCATTAATAATTGCAGTGCTTCAAGAGCTTGCACCCAAGCTCTTACAAAGCTCACCACCTGAAATTAGCCTTACTGTAAAAAAGAAAAAGTGATTGTATTTATTTTGATAGCTACCTGACCAGCTGGAAGTTGCATGAAAAACTAATGCTCACAGTCACTGCATGGACTATCATTCACACAAATTGTCAGCAGATAATTAGAGGTACACATTTAGCAATTCTACTATGTATGGCCGCATGTCTGGGAGAAGATAGCCAGCTGTCACTGCAGTGTTTGGCTATGGCACAGTGATATGGTTTGTGAGTACACTCTTAATCTATATATTTGTAACAGATATGTATAAAGATTCAGCCATTCTTGCCTGTATAGTGTGAGAACAGAATATATGGCCCCCATTTATTGTTTGAACAAAATTGTTCTCATTTAAGAAGATAAAAAAATAGCATAAACATCCAGGATATAGTTTATAATCTCCTTGGTACTTGGTAAGTAATATTTCAATAATGAAACAAAAAAGAGGTTGCTTGTTTATCAGCAAGTGATAAAGTTATTCTTTTTTTTTATTCTCTTTATATAAAAAAAATGTTTCCACTATACATACATAAGAAAAAAAGAGTAATATCATTGAAAAAGAGCAATATTATATCCTTTAAGAACGATAATTCAACTACATCTTTTAACAAGTAACCTACATCTCAGATTTTATGAGAGACTGTAATATAGGTCTAACCCAAAGTCGCCCAAACACTTATAGGGAATAAAAACATCCCCCCCCCCCCCCAAAAAAAAAAAAAAGAGGGGAGGGTGAATATTCGTATTGAGAAAAAAAAATCTAATTTGAAAAAAATAAATGTCCAGGATATGCTTAAAATACTGTGATTTCAGTTTATAATTCCCTTGGTATGCAAACATGATATTATTATTATTATTTAAAATATAATAGTTTTCAAAATACTGTCATTTCAGGTATAATCCCATTGGTACTTGGTAAGTATTATTTCAATAATGAAACAAAAAGTCGTTGCTTGTTTATCAGCAAGTGAAAAATAAAAAGTATTCTTATTGAAAAAAATAAAAATGTTCACATTTGAAAAAAATAAAATTAAAAAACAATAACTTAAATGTCAAGGAGACACTATTCAAAATATTGTAATTTTAGTTTGTAATCCACTTGGTACTCAGACAAGATCACTTTTTATCGTTATTATTACTACATTGTTATTATGGCTCTAACTATATTAAAAGAATAACTACTGTCTATTAGTCTAACAGCTAGATTACGAGTTTTGCGGTAACAGGGGCGCGGTGCTAACTTTATTCTCACTTTATTTATTTTATTCTCACCGCTCACATACAGCGCAGGTATTACGGGTTTTTACAAACCCGGCGTTAACAGGCAAGAAGTGAGCGTAGAGCAAAATTGTGCTCCACACTTCACTCCAATACCAGTGCTGCTTAAGTGAGTGGTGAGCTGGCTATACGTGCTCGTGCATGATTTCCCCATAGGAATCAATTTAGAGAGCCGGCTGAAAAAAAGTCTAACACCTGCAAAAAAGCAGTGTTTATCTCCTAACGCAGCCCCATTGATTCCTATGGGGAAATAAAAGTTATGTTTACACCTAACACCCTAACATGAACCCCGAGTCTAAACACCCCTAATCTTACACTTATTAACCCCTAATCTGCTGCCCCCGACATCGCCGACACCTACATTATATTTATTAACCCCTAATCTACCGCTCCGGACATCACAGACACTATAATAAACATATTAACCCCTAAACCGCCGCACTCCTGCCTCGCAAACATTAGTTAAATATTATTAACCCCTAATCTGCCATCCCTAACATCGCCGCCACCTACCTATTTATTAACCCCTAATCTACCGCCCCCAATGTCGCCACAACTATATTAAATGTTTTAACCCTAACACCCACACAACCAACCCCACAAATAAAAAGCTTTTGGATGGGCATTGCACTTAAAAGGGCAGTTAGCTATTTTGCAGGCCCAAACCCTAATCTAAAAAATAAACCCACCCAATACACCCTTAAAAAAACCTAACACTAACCCCCTGAAGACTGACTTACTGTTCTGAAGACCCGAAATTCATCCTCAAGGAAGCAGCAGAAGTCTTCATCCAAGCCTGACGAAGTGGTCCGCCAGACGGGAAGAAGTCTTCATCCAGACGGCATCTTCTATCTTCATCCATCCGACAGGGAGCGGCTCCATCTTCAAGACATCCGACGCGGAGCATCCTCTTCATCCGGAGTCTTCTTACTGAATGACGGTTCCTTTACTTGACGTCATCCAAGATGGCGTCCCTTAGATTCCGATTGGCTGATAGAATTCTATCAGACAATCAGAATTAAGGTTGAAAAAATCCTATTGACTGATGCAATCAGCCAATAGGATTGAAGTTCAATCCTATTGGCTGATCCAATCATGCGAGCTCAATCTTATTGGATAAGCCAATAGGATTAAACTTCAATCCTATTGGCTGATTGCATCAGCCAATAGGATTTTTTCAACCTTAATTCTGATTCGCTGAAAGAATTCTATCAGCCAATTGGAATCTAAGGGACACCATCTTGGATGACGTCACTTAAAGGAAGTAAGAAGACTCTGGATGAAGAGGATGCTCCGCGTCGGATGTCTTAAAGATGGAGCCGCTCCGTGTCGGATGGATGAAGATAGAAGATGCCATCTGGGTGAAGACTTCTGCCCATCTGGAGGACCACTTCACCCGGCTTGGATGAAGACTTCTCCCGGCTTTGTTGAGGACTTCGGCCCGGTTGGATGAAGAGTAGACTTCTGCCGCTTCCTTGAGGATGGATGTCGGGTCTTCAGAACAGTAAGTCGATCTTCAGGGGGTTAGTGTTAGTTTTTTTAAGGGTGTATTGGATGGGTTTATTTTTTAAATTTTTTATTTTGATAGGGCTCTTAGATTAGGTGTAATTAGTTTAAATATCTTGTAATTTGTTTTTTAATTACTGTAATTTAGTGTTTTTTTTGTGATTTAGCTAATTTAATTTAATTTATTTAATTGTATTTAATGTAGGAAATTTATTTAATTGTAGTGTAGTGTTAGATTTTAGTGTAACTTAGGTTAGGTTTTATTTTACAGGTCAATTTGTATTTATTTTAGCTAGGTAGTTATTAAATAGTTAATAACTATTTAGTAACTAGATTACCTAGTTAAAATTAATACAAACTTGGCTGTAAAATAAAAATAAACCCTAAGCTAGATACAATGTAACTATTAGTTATATTGTAGCTATCTTAGGGTTTATTTTACAGGTAAGTATTTAGTTTTAAATAGGAATAATTTAGTTAATTATAGTAATTTCATTTAGATTTATTTAAAGTATATTTAAGTTAGGGGGTGTTAGGGTTAGACTTAGATTTAGGGGTTAATAAATTTAATATAGTTGTGGCGACGTTGGGGGCGGCAGATTAGGGGTTAATAAATGTAGATAGGTGTCGGCGATGTTAGGGACGGCAGATTAGGAATGAATAATATTGAACTTGTGTTTGCGAGGCGGGAGTGCGGCGGTTTAGGGGTTAATATGTTTATTCTAGTGGCGGCGATATCCGGTTCGGCAGATTAGAAGTTAATAATTTTATTTTAGTGTTTGCGATGCGGGAGGGCCTCGGTTTAGGGGTTAATAGGTAGTTTATGGGTGTTTAGTGTACTTTTTAGCACTTTAGTTAAGAGTTTTATGCTACGGCTTTGTAACTACTGACTTTAAAATGCGGTATAAATTTTGCAGGATAGGGTCTACCGCTCACTTTTTTGGCCTCCCAGGACAGACTTGTAATACCAGCGTTATGCAAGTCCCATTGAAAATAGACTATACGCAATTTAGGTAAGTCGATTTGCGGTAAGCCGAAAAAAGTGTGCAGTGACCCTAAACCTGCAAGACTCGTAATACCAGCGGTAATAAAAAAGCAGCGTTAGACCCGCTAATGCTGCTTTTCAGGTTACCGCAAAACTCGTAATCTAGTGGTAAATTTGGAATTTAGTTGTCTAGTCTCCATCTAGTGTTCATTTTTCAGTATTACAACTTGAATCCATACTTACTGGTATTCAATGTATTATACAAAATGATTCTAGTTCAGTATAGACTTACAATACAGCAGTGAGCTCTCCTGAGGTTCCAACCGTTCCATTCAGGTCATCATCAGCCCATGTAATAAATAAGCATAACAAATCATTTCTATTATTTTAAGATGAGATCTAAAAAAAAATCTAATTTGAAAAAATGAAACGTCCAGGATATGCTCAAAATACTGTCATTTCAGTTTTTAATTCCCTTGGTTTCAGACATGATAATTTTTTTATTTCTGTTATTATTAAAATAAAATAGCTTTCAAAATACTGAAATTTCAGTTTATAATTATTTTGATACTTGTTAAAGGGAAATTATACACTTATTTTTTCTTTGCATAAATGTTTTGTAGATGATCTATTTATATAGCCAATTAAGTTTTTTGTTTTTTTTTAAATATAGTTTTGCTTATTTTTAAATAACATTGCTCTGATTTTCAGACTCCTAACCAAGCCCCAAAGTTTTAGGAGAATATCAACGTAGGCCTACTCCAGCTTGTTCCTGTTTGTGTTAACTTGGGTCTTTTCATATGCAAAATAAGGATGAGGGGGGAGGGTCTTATTTGCCACTTGCAGTGGGCTTTCCGGCTACCTTTTCAACAGAGCTAAACTGAGAGCTTCTAAGTAAGTTTTTATACAGTTTTATACTGAATTTTTATATCAGTATCTGTGCATCTTATTCTTTATAGTAGTGTCTATTACATGCACTTATATGAAAATGAGTGTTTACTGTTCCTTTAAGTATTATTTCAATAATGAAACCAAAAAAAAATAATTTGCTTGTTTATCAGCAAGTGATAAAGTAATTTTATTCAAATTCTTTTATTTATAATTTTTTTTCCAATATACTTACACAAGAAAAAAAGAGTAAATATCATTGAAATATGAGCAAAATTATATCCATTAAAAACAATATTACAACTACTAATTCACTTGTTCAACTACAGCTTTTAACAGATGTAACCTACATCTCATATTTTATGAGAGACTCTGATACCCAACCCAAAGTCTAACCCAAAGTCGCCCGAAAACTTTTAGCAAACAAAACTCCCCCCCCACCACCAAAAAAAAGGAGAAAAATAGAGAGGGGGATATTCTTATTTTTAAAAGAATAACTGCTGTCTAAATTTAGAATATTGTTGTCTAGTCTCCATCTAGTGTTCATCTTTCAGTATTACAACTTAAATGTATACTTACTGGTAGTCAATGTATTATAGATAATCCTCTTGATACTTCTTAAGTATTATTTCAATAATGAAACAAAAAAATAAGTTGCGTTTTTATCAGCAAGTGATAAAGTATTTTTTTTTGTATTCTCTTTATTTAGAAAATGTTTCCAATATACTTACACAAGAAAAAGAGTAAATATCATTGAAAAGTGAGCAGTATTACATCCATTAAGAACAATATTATAACCATTAATTCACTTGTTCAACTACATCTTTTATCACATGTAACCTACATCTCAGATTTTATGAGAGACTCTGATACCAAACCCAAAGTCAACCCAAAGTCGCCCAAACTCTTTTTGTGAACAAAAACAAAACTCCCCACAAAAAAAGGAGAGAAAAAAGAGCGGGGGATATTCTTATTTTTTTTAAATATATCTAATTTGAAAAACAAACGTCCAGGATATGCTCAAAATACTGTGATTTCAGTTTATAATTCCCTTGGTATGCAGACATGATCATTTTTTATTTTTGTTATTATTAAAGATAAAATAGCTTTCAAAATACTGTGATTTCAGTTTGTAATCCCCTTGATACTTGGTAAGTATTATTTCAATAATGAAACAAAAATGTGGTTGCTTGTTTATCAGCAAGTGATAAATAAGATTATTCTTATTTAAAAAATTAAAAATGTTCACATTTGAAAAAAAACAAAAAACAAACCAATGACATGAATATCAATGATTACACTATTTAAAATATTGTAAGTTCAGTTTCTAATCCATTTGGTACTCACCCAAGATCAATTTTTATTGCTATTATTATTACTACATTTTTATTATGGCTCTAACTATATAAAAGAATAACTGCTGTCTAAATTTGGAATTTAGTTGTCTAGTCTCCATCTACTGTTCATGTTTCAGTATTACAACTTTAATGTATACTTACCAAGTGTGAACTAGAATCATTTTGTATAATAACATTGACTACCAGTAATATCTTACAGTATAGCAGTGAGCTCTCCTGAGGTTCCATTCAGGTCACTGTCAGCACATTTAATAAATAAACATAACCAATCTTCTTAAGTATTATTACTTATTATACTTACACAAGAAAAAAAGAGTAAATATCATTGAAAAAAGAGCAATATTATATCCATTAAGAACAATATTATGCCCATTAATTCACTTGCTCAACTACATCTTTTAACACATGTAACCTACATCTCAGATTTAAGGAGAGACTCTGATACCCAACCCAAAGTCTAACCCATAGTCGCCAAAACACTTTTAGCAAACAAAAACAACTCCCCCCCCCAAAAAAAAAAAGGAGAAAAAAAGAGAGGGGAGGGATATTCTTATTTAAAAAAAAAATAAAAATCTAATTTGAAAAACAAACGTCCAGGATATGCTCAAAATTCTGTGATTTCAGTTTATAATTCCCTTGGTATGCAGACATGATCATTTTTTTGTTATTATTAAAGATTAAATAGCTTTCAAAATACTTTAATTTCAGTTTATAATCCCCTTGATAGTTGGTAAATATTATTTCAATAAAGAAACAAAAAAGAAGTTGCTTGATTATCAGAAAGTGATAAAGTATTTTTTTTTAAATTCTCTTCATTAAGATTTTTTTTTTCCAATATACTTACACAGGAAAAAAAGAGTAAATATCATTGAAAAAAGAGCAATATTATATATCCATTAAGAACAATATTATGCCCATTAATTCACTTGTTCAACTACATCTTTTAACACATGTAACCTACATCTCAGATTTTATGAGAGACTGTAATATAGGTCTAACCCAAAGTCACCCAAACACTTATAGGGAACAAAAACAGCCCCCCTAAAAAACAACAAAAAATCAACAACAAAAAAGAGGGGGGGGTGAATATTCGTATTGGAAAAAAAATCTCATTTGAAAAAAATAAATGTCTATGACATGCTCAAAATACTGTGATTTCAGTTTATAATTCCCTTGGTATGCAGACATGATATTATTATTATTTAATATATAATCGTTTTCAAAATACTGTCATTTCAGTTTATAATCCCATTGGTACTTGGTAAGTATTATTTCAATAATGAAACAAAAATGTGGTTGCTTGTTTATCAGCAAGTGAAAAATAAAACTTATTCTTATTTCAAAAATTAAAAATGTTCACATTTGAGAAACAAACAAAAAAAAAAAAACAATGACATAAATGTCAAGGAGACACTATTCAAAATATTGTAATTTCAGTTTCGAATCCAGTTGGTACTCAGACAAGATCACTTTTTATCGTTATTATTACTACATTGTTATTATGGCTCTAACTTTATTAAAAGAATAACTGCTGTCTAAATTTGGAATTTAGTTGTCTAGTCTCCATCTAGTGTTCATTTTTCAGTATTACAACTTTAATGCATAGTTACTGGTATTCAATGTATTATACAAAATGATTCTAGTTCACACTTGGTAATATCTGTATAGACTTACAATACAGCAGTGAGCTCTCCTGAGGTTCTTATGTTAAGAAGAGATCTATAATACACAGCTAAATTATGTTTGTACATTAAGTCCCTGGGTGTAATTGTATCTGTAAATCCACTTGGTCTCCAGGATTTTTTTGTCCCTTTTTTAGTGGAGGGGTATGATCAATAAACACCATGTTAAAAAACAAAAAAATATTTGGAAAATAATTTGTATTAAAATTTTATCTCACACCTCTATTATGTGTTATAATTAAAAACAACTTTCTAGTTTACAAATTTACAATCTGTCAGGGGTATGAAACGCTAGTGGTGAGGGGCAGATAAAGGACTTGCCCTGTGCACCTTATGCCCTTGCTATGCCTCTGCATCCTGTTCTTTGTCTTTTATCATTACTGCGATACAGTCTAGATGGGTTTTTTTTATTCTGGAACCTACATTTGTTTTAATATTGAGAGTAAAATATGCACTACTAATACTAGATCTTAGAAACAAACAAAAACACAGCGCAGAAAAGGCAATTTGGAATCTCACAGTAAAAAATATATACAAAATATAATAAATGGTAAAATAAAATGCACGAAATAGATTACAAAAATAATAAAAGATGACCTCAAAGTATCTATTAAGATAAAAAAATGTCCATAGATTAAAATAAAGCAAACAAAGTCATAGTCACCAGTGTAGTATTAGAAAGCACTTTGAGGGGGGACTATAATTCCAAAATGATAGTTTCCACGATAAACTTGATAGTAGATACATCCGATGGGTTCCAATATTCACCAATATGATCTTCCTGGGTGCTGCTTGAATTATGAAACAAGTTGCTGCTGTTTCATCAAGTGGTGAATGCTCTGAGAATAAAAACACAAGCGCAACCCAGATTCAAGGAAGTAAAACACAATTTATTATAACACAATGTGCTATGTTGCACTTACAGGATTGCAGATAAAAGTAGGCACATCACAGGATATCCTGGCATGGAACAGTCTCACCGACAGCTCAGGATCCAAAGCGAGTCCAAGCTCAGGATCCAAAGCGAGTCCAATCTATAAAAATCCAATCTTTACAAATTTATCAGCTGATTGCTCTATGGACCGGTAATGAATGAGGATACCTTTTAGCTCTTTCACTCTTGTCGCTCTTAAACTCTACGCGTTTCGTCTGCCTTCTAAGCAGACTTTGTCAAGATATTTTAGTTTTTTAAATCTCTTGACAAAGTCAATACATTGACTACCAGTAACTATGCATTAAAGTTGTGATACTGGAAAATGAACACTAGATGGAGACTAGACAACTAAATTCCAAATAAAGACAGCAGTTATTATTTTAATAAAGTTAGAGCCATAATAACAATGTAGTAATAATAATAACGATAAAAAGTGATCTTGACTGAGTACCAACTGGATTAGAAACTGAAATTACAATATTTTGAATAGTGTATCCTTGACATTTATGTCATTGTTTGTTTGTTTTTTGTTTCTCAAATGTGAACATTTTATATTTTTGAAATAAGAATAATTTTATTTATCACTTGCTGATAAACAAGCAACCACATTTTTATTTCATTATTGAAATAATACTTACCAAGTATCAAGGGGTGTATAATGTCCCTTTAACAAGTAGCAAGAGGATTATAAACTGAAGTGACAGTATTTTGAGCATATCCTGGACATTTTATTTTTTGTAATTAGATTTTTTTTTAGATCTTATCTTAAAATAATAGAAATTATTGGTTATGTTTATGTATTATATGGGCTGATGGTGACCTCAATGGAACCTCAGGAGAGCTCACTGCTATATTGTAAATCTATACAGATATTACCAAGTGTGAACTAGAATCATTTTGTATAATACTTTGGCCTCGATTTAACAAGCTCCGTACGGAGCTTGTGGGCCCCTGTTTCTGGCGAGTCTTCAGACTCACCAGAAACAGCAGTTATGAAGCAATGGTCACAAAGACCGCTGCTCCATAATGCTGTCCGCCTGCTCCGAGCAGGCGGACAGACATCGCCGGAAATCGAATGGGTTGATTGACACCCCCCTGCTGGCGGCCCATTGGCCGCGAGCCTGCAGGGAGCGGCGTTGCACCAGCAGCTCTTGTGAGCTGCTGGTGCAATGCTGAATACGGAGAGCGTATTGCTCTCCGCATTCAGCGATGTCTTGCGGACCTGATCCGCTCTGTCGGATCAGGTCCGCAAGACATTTGATAAATAGGGGCCATTGAATACCAGTAAGTATGGATTCAAGTTGTAATACTGAAAAATTAACACTAGATGAAGAATAGACAACTAAATTCCAAATTTAGACAGCACTTTTTCTTTTAATAAAGTTAGAACCATAATAACAATGTAGTAATAATAACGATAAAAAGTGATCTTGTCTGAATACCAAGTGGGTTAGAAACTAAAATTACAATATTTTGAATAGTGTCTCCTTGACATTTATGTTATTGTTTTTTTATTATTACTTTTTTCAAATGTGAACATTTTTATTTTTTTCAATAAGAATAATTTTTATTTTTCACTTGCTGATAAACAAGCAACGACTTTTTGTTTCATTATTGAAATAATACTTACCAAGTAACAATGGGATTATAAACTGAAATGACAGTATTTTGAAAACTATTATATTTTAAATAATAATATCATTTCTGCATATTTACGCCCCTCTTTTTTGTTGTTGTTGTTGTTGTTTTTTAGGGGGGTGTTGTTTTTGTTCCCTATAAGTGTTTGGGCGACTACTACAGTCTCTCATAAAATCTGAGATGTAGGTTACATGTGTTAAAAGATGAAGTTGAACAAGTGAATTAATGGGTATTATATTGTTCTTAATTGACTTTGTCAAGAGATTTTTATTTTTTAAAACTCTTGACAAAGTCTGCTTAGAAGGAAGACGAAACGCGTAGAGTTTAAGAGCTACAAGAGTGAAAGAGCTAAAAGGAATCCGCATTCATTCCCGGTCCGTGGAGCAATCAGCTGATACATTTGTAAAGATTGGATTTTTAGAGATTGGACTCACTTTGGATCCTGAGCTGTCAGTGAGACTGTTTAATGCCAGGATATCCTCTGATGTGCCTACTTTTATCTGCAATCCTGTAAGTGCAACACAGCACATTGTGTTATAATAAATTGTGTTTTACTTCCTTGAATCTTGTTTTTTTTTCTCAGAGCATTAATACTAGATCTTATTAATAAAAAAAATGTTCATTTATGGATATATTTTTGTGCATCTATAAATACCTGAAAAGATTTTGCAGGTGTAGTGGGTGCAAACTTTAAACTTTTGATTAAAGTCCTTCTTTGAAATATTCTTCTTTTCCCTAATCTCTATTTATTCTAATTATTTCTACCTCCTCTTGCTTCCCTGAATGATCTGATAACCCTTCCCTTCTTTTCATCTAAAGTTAGTGTCTGAGGGAGGAGAAATGATTTTGATGTACCCAATTTGTGTAATCCAATTGCATATATATTCTTGTTCCCGTTTTTGTAATTGTGTTAATATGTCACTTTCGGTGGGCGATCCCAACAGAAACTCCTCCACGTGTATGGACTAATGTGAATAGGCCCTTTGGTCTGACGAACTCAGCCCGGGCAAAGATGGCAACACTGGGCTGTGATACAATGCGGAACATAGGTTGTTTTCACCTGGGAGATCGCTAAGGTAACTATTAGTACTGAATAAAGGGAGGACAAAGGAAATGTGTGAAAAAGGAAAAAAAAATTGACAATTTATGCTAACCAAAGCAATGCTTATATTCTAAGCAATACTTAGCTTCAATTGTTAATGTCTTATTAGTTGCTAAAGATGGCATATACAGTCAGGGATTAAGATCACATTCATATGGTTACAAACACTTTGTAGAATATGTTTACCCTAATCTCAACTCAACAGGAACAGTCCAGGTTCAACACTGTGATATACCTAATAGTAACACTGAGATAATACCTAATAATAACACTGTGATAATACCTAATAGTAACACTGTGATAATACCTAATAGTAACACTGTGATAATACCTAATAGTAACACTGTGATAATACCTAATAGTAACACTGTGATAATACCTAATAGTAACAGTGTGATAATACCTAATAGTAACACTGTGATAATACCTAATAGTAACAGTGTGATAATACCTAATAGTAACACTGTGATAATACCTAATAGTAACACTGTGATAATACCTAATAGTAACACTGTGATAATACCTAATAGTAACACTGTGATAATACCTAATAGTAACAGTGCGATAATACCTAATAGTAACACTGTGATAATACCTAATAGTAACACTGTGATAATACCTAATAGTAACACTGTGATAATACCTAATAGTATCACTGTGATAATACATAATAGTAACAGTGTGATAATACCTAATAGTAACAGTGTGATAATACCTAATAGTAACAGTGTGATAATACCTAATAGTAACACTGTGATAATACCTAATAGTAACACTGTGATAATACCTAATAGTAACAGTGTGATAATACCTAATAGTAACACTGTGATAATACCTAATAGTAACACTGTGATAATACCTAATAGTAACACTGTGATAATACCTAATAGTAACACTGTGATAATACCTAATAGTAACACTGTGATAATACCTAATAGTAACACTGTGATAATACCTAATCGTAACAGTGTGATAATACCTAATAGTAACACTGTGATAATACCTAATAGTAACACTGTGATAATACCTAATAGTAACAGTGTGATAATACCTAATAGTAACACTGTGATAATACCTAATAGTAACACTGTGATAATACCTAATAGTAACACTGTGATAATACCTAATAGTAACACTGTGATAATACCTAATAGTAACACTGAACTAAACTTTCATTCAGTAGCTCTCTCTCCCTTCATGATGTCACAGAGACAGTTGTGGATCCCCCATAGCTCTTTGACCCCTTCCACAGAATAACATAACTAACTTTTTATTACAAAACTGAGAAAAAAATATTAACAAGCAGTGACATCACTGCCAGTCATTTAAAAACTTTATATTAATTAGACATAATAAAGTTAGTTTCTCATGGCGCTATACAATACCAAAAGCCTATATTGTATATGTTGTGTATGTAGCAGGAACATAAACAAAGCCTTATTTCCAAGGCCTTAGCTGTGCATCAATTATATGTGTTTGCTGAAATCACAGTTTTAATATGAATTGCTAATACATTAACTATTTCAATTATTTGTGCATGAAATCATGAAAAGTTTCCAGTTTGTGGCGGTTATAAAACATAATATTTTGGGGGCTAATTAGGGGGCTAATGAAGCTGGTAAAGATACAGCTCAGCTCACATGTTATATGGATCATTTGCAGCAGAACGGGGGTGCTACACTTGATTTGGCAGTGCATAGCACCCCTCAGCATCCTTCAATATCTAATCACGAGGGAACTGCTGGCCTCTTTTTTATGTTTATGTAACGTGAGTAACTCTGCTGTCTGCTGCTGCCACACTTGCTACTGCCTTTCCTGCTCTGTGGTGGCAATCTTCTGTCAATGCCTAATCCTCAGAGAACTGCTGGCCACTGTGTCCAAGGGGCTCTAGGCACGTGTTTGTCCTCCTCCTTCCTTAGAGGTGTATTTTTTAGGTTTATGTACTGTATGGCCTACCTAGTTCAGTAACTCTGCCGTTTGCTGCTTCCATTTCTGCTCCTGCCCTTCGTGCTCTGTGGTGGTCATCAGCCATCAATGCCTAATCTTCAGGGAAGTGATAGCTGTTGTGTTAAAGGGACTTTAAGCACGTGTTTGTCCTCCTCTTTCCTTGGAGGTTTATTTTTGAGTTTTATGTAATGTGAGGCCTACCTAGTTCAGTAACTCTTCTGCCTGCTGCTGCTGTTTCTACTGCTGCCCTTCCTGCACTGTGGTTGTCATCCTCCATCAAAGCCTAATCCACTACTGGCTGCTGTGCCCCTTGGAGGTGTGAGGGTTTATGTATCATTATTATCGGAAGGTTAATTCAGTAACTCTGCTGCCTGCTGGTGTCACCTCTCTTGCTCCTGCCCTTCTCTGAATTGAGTCTTTGAGGATAACTATAACTACAAACTTGTTATGGAGATAGTGGGCTCCATTTGTTAAGCAGCGGATGCTGCTTCGGAGGTCCATCATTTCACGCTCGGTTGAAACAGAAGTTAAGAAGCTGCGCTCATAAGACTGCCCCTTTTAGGTGGTGGATTGAAATCATCCTGATCTGAACAGAATGATTGACAGCCCCTGCTAGCGGCCCATTGGCCTCCAGTGAGCAGGAGGGCAGTATTGCACAAGCATTTTACTTAAAATTATTGTGCAATGGTAAATGCTGACAGAGTATGCTGTCTGCATTTAGCGAGGTCGAATGGACATAATTCGTTACAGCGAATCATGTCTGCTCGACTCTTAATAAATCTACCCCAGTGTGTGAGAAAGTGAGGGATGTGGGTACTTTAGCAGGAGGGGTTTGAAAAAGAATGAAAGAGTTTGAAAAAAAAAGTAAAATTGTATTAAAAGGTTGTAGTGGTGGGAAATGTAAAGTTAGAAGAGAGGAGAAAATAGTGTGGTGCAAAAAAAAATATCTACTATTGTACACATCACAAATTTGTGTATCTAGTTATAAATAGGGTTGTGTTTAAGCATGTTACATTTCATCTTAACATCTTTTACACAAATGGGGCTGTTTAGCTCTGGACACATCATGCTCTCAGTAATATGATACATATGAAGGATATAGGTAATGTGAATACTGAAAGGTGATGATACGTACTTAAGACATTATGTTGGATCTAACATTTATCGTGTGTATGTTATTGGTTGATCCATGGGCGTTGTTTGTTTATCAAGTATCTGTGGCTGTTGAAATCAATGTGTCTTTTTTGTTTCTAAATATTTAGTCGATGACTAGTGGTCAGAAAGATTGTGATCACTGAAGTCAGTACTTTTCATGCATCGTATGGGTGACTTTTCTGATATACAATCTGATATTTTTACAATATGCAAATGCTACTGCCATCTAGTGCTCTGTCAAATGTATAACATCATTCTTGCAACGCAAAACTACAGTGCTGAAATATTGTGCTGCAGACACGTGCACGTTCCTAATTGTACATACCTGTGTTTTATTAAAGTACAGCAAGAAAACAAAATCAATTTGATAATATAAGTAAATTGGAGCTTTTTTAAATTTTGTACTGCATGAATCAAAAAAGGTTTTTGGCTTCATATCCTTTTAAAGTTCCTTTACAATTGGATGTGGCTACTGAGGGAATTGTGAGGTTAAATATCTTCCTTTTTTACACAGAAATATTCAGGTGATATTTTCTAGGCAGCTTTTTACAGATATGCTGCATCAATCTTCAGTGATTCAACAAATGGGTATCATGTTCATTTAAACAAAATCCCTCATAGATAGATGTATTTTGTGCAATTTTGCAATTTTGTGGGCTCCATCATGGACTGGAAATGCTGAACATTTATTGTAAATGGATTGAGTAATTTTTATAGTTATTAAAGGGACATAAAATAAGTTAGGATAGAGACTAAATATAATTAAATGTACTTTAATTACTTTACATGCAAATTTATACTGCAGTACCTCGCCATTAACCATTTCTTTTACGTTTCTGAATCGTACAGCTCTAACTTCCCCCACACAATTCCTTTAATAACTGTATCTATATCTACCTTTGTTTTGGTAGAATGCAAGACTTTAACACTCATCTGCTGGAGCAGCCTAGAAGCAAATAAGCTGATGTGAACTCAGTTGAAATACAATGCCTGTGTTTCTGAAGCTAAACACTGATAAGGGGGGATCAGACTACTCCAGACAGCATGGGGAGGTAACTAATTTTGCGTATTTTTGAAAATTATTTTAAAATACTTGCCAGCAATTTTAAATACTTTTTAATGCAAACTATTTTTACTTAAAGGGACACTGAACCCAATTTTTTTCTTTCCTGATTCACATAGAGCATGCAATTTTAAGCAACTTTCTAATTTACTCCTATTATCAAGTTTTCTTAGTTCTCTTTCTATCTTTATTGGAAAAAGAAGGCATCTAAGCTAAGGAGCCAGCAATTTTGGGGTTCATAACCATAGACAACACTTGTTTATTGGTGCTGTCCAATCAGCAAGGACAACCCAGGTTGTTCACGAAAAATGGGCCGGCATCTAAACTGACATTCTTGCTTTTCAAATAAACATTCCAAGAGAATGAAGAAAAATTGATAAAAGGAGTAAATTAGAAAGTTGCTTAAAATTGCTGCTCTATCTGAATCACAAAAGAAAAAAATTGGGTTTAGTATCCCTTTAATTAGCCCTTTTAGGATATGCACAGATCTCAACATGTTTTATGACACTTTGGGGCCGATTTATGTAGGTGCGGACGGACATGATCCGAAATTGCGGATTATGTCCACCGCACATCGATAAATGCAGACAGCGTCCGCTAGCAGGGGGTGTCAATCAACCCGATCGTATTGGATCGGGTTGATTTCTGGCGAGTTCTGTCTGCCTCCTCAGAGCAGATGGACAGGTTATGGAGCAGTCTTTAGAAACACGGCCCTTCTAGCTCCATACAGAGCTTGATAAATGCGCCCCTTTAAGTGCAAAAAAATGTTTTTTCCTACATTAAATACTATTAGCTGCACCTACAGCAAAACAAATAATGAATCACATTTTTATGAAATTTGTCATGAAGATAAACGTTATTGTTTAAGGCGGTTCTATTTGTTTTTTCGTTAGTACATCTATAATAATTATTTACATTAATTATGAATATTTATCAATATTTTATATTTAATAAATACATAATGCACCTTAAAGGGATAGTTTAGTCAAAATTAAACTTTCGTGACTCAGATAGAGCAGGCAATTTTAAGCAACTTTCTAATTTACTCCTATTATCAATTTTTCTTTGTTCTCTTGCTATCTTTATTTCAAAAAGCAAGAATGTAAGCATAGGATCTGGACAATTGTTGGTTCAGCATCTGGGTAGCACTTTTTGATTGGTGTCTAAATGTAGCCACCAATCAGCAATCGCTACCCAGGTGCTGAACCAAAAAATGGGCCGCTCTTAAAGGGACATTAAACAGTTTGAGATTGTAATATAAAATGATAAATTGTTGATATAAAAAAGACTCTGCAATATACTTTCATTATTTATTTTGTCCCCGTTTACTGTAATTCGATTCTAAAATTGTGAGCTTTTCAGTTCCTGTTAGAAATGGAAGTGCAGAACACTGTTATATTACACACAGCCATTGGCTGCACACTCTAGTGACCTATTTATAACTGTCCCTAATTGGCTACAGCAGAGAATGTAACCTAAGTTACAACATGGCAGCTCCTAGTGTTTTATAGACACTAAAACTTTACACTTATTTTGCAAATATTTCAACAACTAATGAAACTTAAAAAAATACATCTACATGTTATTCTCAGACTAAACTTTTCTTTGAATGCATTATTCTATATAGCATTTATTTAGTGTTCAATGTCCCTTTAAGCTTACATTCAAATGAAGATACCAAGAGAACAAAGAATAATTGATAATAGGAGTAAATTAGAAAGTTGCTTAAAACTGCCTGCTCTATCTGAATCATGGAAGTTTAATTTTGACTAAACTATTCTTTAATATAACTCTGTTGGGTTAGCCCACATGAAGAATTAGTTTATGTACGGTGTTAACGCTCAAGCGAAAGCGCTAAATAGTATTTGTATGAACCGTAATTGGTGACTCAATAGCAAGTGATCTAATATAAGGAGACATTGGTTTAATAACTTGTGAGCTATTATTGTAAAAAAAACAGATCTGCACTGGTGTGCCTTTGAACCATTGAGTCGTCAATTCCCCGGCTTAAACAAATAACCTTTATAAAATACTTAAATAAAATAAAGACAGAGACTTAGATTTGGATAAAGATCTGGCCACAGCCTGTTTATTAAATAACACATAACTTTAAATAACACTTATAAATTAACCATTGTTAAAACACAATAACCTGATGAAAATTAATAACCATTTTCATTTGTATTTTCTTGCCAGCACCAATATAATGTATAATCCACTTTACAATCCACCATTTTATTTATTGACCAGGCCGTCTTTATTTCCCCTGGATATGGCAAGGTGCCCAGTCCGTATTTATTTAACTCTTTCTCCAGCTTCAAGGGACCCTGTGCCCAAGTAGCAGATTACACAGCTCTCCCACCCCTTGGGGAGGCTACCCAACAAACCCCATTTTTGCCATGGTCATAAAATTTTGGTGCCTAGCACACCCGCCTTCATGCTGTGACAAAACAATAACAATTTTAGGGAGGGAGGGAAGCTAAACTGCGCCACTGATCCTGTCTTGGTAAGTGCATAAACTAAACTGGTGCCAAACTCCCCTTCCTGAAACCTCATACCCAAAACCTCCCCCTAGTAATGGCGCGCCTAACTCCTCCCCCTGGGTCAAGGACCCCTCCACCTACGTACCTCCGTTTGCAGGGTTTTCATGACCCATTGAGTCGTCAATTCCCCGGCTTAAACAAATAACCTTTATAAAATACTTAAATAAAATAAAGACAGAGACTTAGATTTGGATAAAGATCTGGCCACAGCCTGTTTATTAAATAACACATAACTTTAAATAACACTTATAAATTAACCATTGTAAAAACACAATAACCTGATGAAAATTAATAACCATTTTCATTTGTATTTTCTTGCCAATACCAATATAATGTATAATCCACTTTACAATCCACCATTTTATTTATTGACCAGGCCGTCTTTATTTCCTCTGGACATGGCAAGGTGCCCAGTCCGTATTTATTTAACTTTTTCTCCAGCTTCAAGGGACCCCGTGCCCAAGTAGCAGATTACACAGCTCTCCCACCCCTTGGGGAGGCTACCCAACAACCCCCATTTTTGCCATGGTCATAAAATTTTGGTGCCTAGCACACCCGCCACAAACTGGAAGGATAAATCCTTCCAGTTCCGCCACCCCTCACAACAAAATTTTAAATTTCTCCTGAATGTTGAGAATGAAGAGCCGTAGCCCAAACTCGTTCAAATGAACGCCATCACGCCTATAAAACTCCCCAACACCCACATCCTCCAAATCATCATGGTAAACCACCGCATCCCCAACTTTTTTCACAAAAGAAGCAACCAGATTGTTTACTTTCCGCCTACTGTTATCCAGACGACAGTGATCCCAGGTTGCCCGCCAGATCATACGCGGCACAATATTGGACCACACAATCAATAAATTCGGAAACACAACCTTTAGCCTTGCACAATCATTTTTAATTTGCCACACCAAGTCTCTCTGAGGTATGAAACCCAAGTCATTACCTCCAACTAACACCTGTGGGGGGGGGGAATTCTTTGCGTGCTCCAAAACCATGGCAAAAAGGCTGTCCCACCTGAGGCCCCTCACTCCAAACCACCGAAACACTGCCTTCTCCTTCTCAAAACCCAGCTGCAATCCGTTTTCCTTCAGCAAAGCTGCTCTCTTCGCCCAGTAAACAAAAGAGTGGCCCACCACCCAAACTTGAAGCGGATCTGCAAATGAATAAAGAGAAACAGCACATAAACCCTCACACTGCGGGCGAACATATGAACGAAAACATTTTGACTGCCAGCGTCCAACACTCTTGATAACCTCTTCCCCCAGATCCAAACCAGCTGCCTCCGTGGCAGCCCCAATCCGAAATGAATGTGTCCCAAATTCCCTGGGATCCAATCCCAGTTTTTCAAGGGTCTTCCTCAGAACTGCCATAAACTGAAATTGCGAAAGAGCCCTGCCGTCCAAATGCACCAACAACGAACCCCCAACTGGAGGCCTACACATCATAAACTGCTGCAGCACAAGGCACGGGCAAATTTCTAACCCCGTAGGGAACAACAAAATGTTTACGCCCTTCCCCAATTGATCGGTCTTAGACCGACTAAAAAATATAGACACTTGCTTTTCCGTTACCACCACTTGCGACAAACCCAAACCACCATGACTTGTTTGTGATCCACTAATCAGCTCAGAGAGTCGAAAAGCCCCGAAAAAGGCCAAAACAAAAGCTGTGCAAAAAAGCAAGACTTCGTAAGGCGAATCACACACCGATCCCAATGCATTCCACAACAATGAAAGCACAGAGAAAGTAACAGGGCGGCGGCCATCAGACCATTGCCGCTTCCGTTTCAACCCCTTGATAATCTGCCGGATACAAAAAGATTTAGTAATATCCCCCACGTTCAACAATTTGAAACGGAATGACAATGCAGCTAAACGTTTTTCTACTGATGAAGGAGACAGATTTTTTTTACACCAACTCCATATCCATTCAAGCAGCAATGTCTGACAGGATGCCTCCCCCTCCACCACACCATGCTGCCGGAGGAGTTCCTCCCAAGACTCCCATATGTTAGAGTAGGAGGCCCTCACCAAATCGGCAAGTCCTCCGTACCAAGGGTCCACAAGAACTCCGGAACATCTTTTCCCCTGTCGTCCGCCCATGGCGCCAGCTCCCGAAATCGCCGCCACTGCGAACGAGAAAGCGCATCAGCAATAGAGTTCTGTGCCCCCGGCAAGTGCTGCGCCCTTACCAACACATTCAATTTCATACATTGTAGGACGAAAACCCTCAAGAGTCTAACTACTGGAGGAGATGAAGAACGCAAACAGTTAACCACAGACACCACTCCCAAATTGTCAGTCGAAAACAGAATAGACCGATCTCTCAAGTCTCTGCACCATACAAACAAAGCCACCAGTAACGGAAATAGTTCCAAAAACACTAAATTTCTAATCAAGTCCAATCCTTTCCATTCCACTGGCCACTCTGAGGCACACCATTCGTGCCCAAATATGGCCCTGAAACCCTTGCTTCCCGCAGCGTCCGTCACCAGCCCCAATTCCTCAGCCGAGGCCCTTGGAGCCTGGATCAATGCCGACCCATTGAAATGAGCCAGGAAAACTCTCCACACACCCAAATCTTTCTTAAGCGGGGAAGTCAACCTAACTAAATGATGAGGCTGCCCGATCCCTGCTGTTGCCAGGGAAAGCCTCCTACAAAAAACCCACCCCACCGGAATGATACGGCAGGCAAAATTAAGCTTTCCTAGCAATTATTGCATCTCCACCAATTTAACTTTCTTGACAGATAGGAAATAATTAATCACCTTAATCAAATCTTCCACCTTGTCAGGCGGGAGCCTACACTCCATTCTATCAGAATCCAGCGTGATCCCCAAAAAACTCAAACATGTCACCGGACCTTCAGATTTGTCCAAGGCAATCGGAACACCGAACTCCTCTGCAATCTGGTAAAAAGTGTCCCTCAACGCGGTGCAAACCGCCTCAACCGCCGTGCCCACAAACAAAAAATCGTCCAGATAATGGACTACTGACGACACTCCAGAACGTTTTTTGACCAACCACTCCAAGAATGTACTAAACGTCTCGAATAACGAACACGAGATTGAATATCCCATTGGGAGACAGAGATCAACTAAAAAACAACCCTCAAAACAGCAACCCAGCAGACGCTGAGAATTTGGGTGAACCGGCAAAAGTCGGAAAGATGCCTCGATATCCACCTTGGCCATCAAAGCATGTTTACCCGCTACACGAACCAGCTCCACTGCCGAGTCAAACGAAGCATACTTCACTGAGACTAGCTCTGGAGGAATACCCTCATTTACTGAGTTCCCCTTCGGGAACGATAAGTGGTGGATAAGCCGAAATTTACCAGCCTCGCGCTTTGGAACCACTCCCAAAGGAGATATCCGTAAACCGGGAAACGGCAAAGCATCAAAAGGCCCCGCCATTCTACCCAAACCAACTTCCTTTAACGATTTTTCACGGACCACCTGAGGCCATTCCCTCACGGACTTCAAATTACCCTCGAAACGCTCAGAACCACCAACCGAAGGTATAACAAAACCAAAAGTAAAGCCATGGAGTAAGACAGCCGCCTTCTCCCGGCAACCCCTTTCATTGCCGTATTGACCTAACCAATGCTCCATCCTTTGCACCCTGATTGGCGATGCCCCCTTTGTCCGGCATATCAGACTTACCCTGTCCCTTTCCTCTCTTAAAACACTTAGCGAAAGCGTGTGCCCCTCCGCAGCTGGAACACTCGTGCCTGAATTTACAGGTACTGCCCCACTTGCAATGCCCGTCGTTGAACACAAAACAGAAACCTTTCTTTCCCACCGCCGCCGAGCTGGCAGCCGCCGAGCCGCCGGCCGAAAGGGCTGAGAGGCCCGTAAAGGAGTCATCACTTTTAACCACAGACCCATGTCGCGGTCATCCCACTTCATATCTGGTTTCACCGCGAGCCTTTGACGGAAATGCTCGTCGTAGTTCCACCAAGCCATCCCCCCATATGTCCGCTCCGCAGCAGCGATCTCGTCTAAATAGCAGAATAATGGGGCACCTTGGTCCGGGAACTTGTCCGCCATCACACTAGCATAGATCACAAATGCCTGGAACCAATTAGTGAATGTCCTAGGCAGTTTGCGATACCGTTTTTTTCCGTTCATCCTCTTCCTTCTTACCCGAGTCTTTCTTAGTATCATCCGATACCTCGAAGGACTGCTCCAAAGGCAACAATGAAAATAATTCAATATACTCCCTTTTCCAAATTTTGTCTTTCGTTTCCTTGGGTAAATGTAACCCTAAAGGCCCGATAGAACAAAGGCAGGACCGCGACCTCGCTGTATCCACCACCCTAATGCCCGACGTCTCAACTGCGGCAGGCAAAAGCCCTACCTGCGCTGTTCCTTGGTTAACCGAAGCAGCCGCCCCAGGCCCGACAACGGGGATGACGGCCAGGATATTCCCTATGGAAACTGGAACTTCCGCCCCCGTCGGCGGAATCCAAGCACTGGCCATGGATGGTTGCGTACCCACGGAAACCGTAGAGGCGTCCACCTTCCGCAACAACTCCCGCAACCCCTCCAGTAGACTAAACGATACCCCATCAGACCCAGCAACCTGCCCCAGCTACCTCGAGCCCCCCCCGATCTACCCCCACAAGATCTACCCCCACCAGGACTCTCACCTGCCACTGCCGTCACGTTCCTTGACTCCAGGCGATCGGCTGAAACTCGCGAACCACCCGTCGCTGTTGTAGGACCCCCAACAGCATGGGAAATATTCTTAGGTGCCTGCAAAACATTATGAAGATGACCCACAGACAAATCACTCTCACCTCTCATGACTGTATCCTCCCAACCCTGCAGAAATACCTTACCGCCCACTCCCTTAGCTCTCTTTGACCTAGGCAACACACAATCTGATACGCTCCTTTGCATCCCCTCCTCAAATCTAACATCACCCCTACCATAGGAGGCCCCTACGGCCGTAATGTCCACCCCCGCCCTCTCATCATGTACCGCTGACCCAACCCTTAAGTTAGCACCACCAGGCATCTGAACACCCCTACCTACTCCCAAGCTACCCCTATGTGTGTGTGCACCACCACCTACCACCAACGAATTGTCGGCCTCACCGTGCGCCGGACCGTCACCAGGGTCCAAAAGAATTGACTCCGTCCATGAATCTGCCAGACGGAAGGAGTCCTCCTCTCTGCCGTCAACAGGACACCTTTCCCTTTGCTGCTCCAAAGATGCACCCCTAGAGGCTAACACCGTACCTGCCAGTGGAGAGGAAACATTAGCACCAACATCAGACACATGACTTCTCAGCTGGGTCCCTTCAGCCGATCGCTCCCCCCTTATCACAGTAGGAAACCTAAAACCCCCAAGTGATTGCAAACCCAAGCCCCCTGTATGCCCAGCTAACCTGGGGGAAGGAGGCACCACATCCTCGTCCCCAGATGAGCTAGGAAAATCCTCTATAATTACAGGCTCAGGGTACGCTTTAAAGCCCCCTCTCCCCCGCACACCTCTCCCTGCCACACCTCTTTTCTTAGCCCTAGAGGGCCTAACCCCAATAGCTTGGAATCTAGGCTTAAAACCCCTCGAGCCACCCTTAGCCCTGGGGCAAACCTGCAATTGCCTAACCCCCCGCTGACTTGTGTGGACAGGCCTGGATTCAGAAAGTTGTATAGGAGATCCCCTAACTTCCTCAGACTGGGCCAAAACCCCACCCTCCCTGGGCCAAGAGTCAATTACCATGAAGTCCTCCCCTAACTGACTGGTCCCAGCCCTAGCGGGGCCTACCTGGCTAGCTGCGTCCCCCCCCACCCCATATACAACCTGCCTACAAGTAACCCCTCCCTTTTCTGACCCCATAGGCCTCCTCTGGCCGTGCTGGCCCCCACTCTCAAAATTTAAAACCTGCTCCCTGCCCTGCTCCACCTCTTTTTCACTTGTCCCCACTTCAGACACCTCACTAGGCCCCACATGGCCGTGCTGGCCCTCCTGCGACACATAGCTTGCTGCTGCTGGCCCTGTTCAGCATGAATAATGGCCGTTATTCTCTGTGGCCTCCCCACCCCCCCAATCTTACCCTCCGGTACTGCTTCCTCCCTCACAGGAGACACCGCCACTGCAACTGATTCCCCAGCCGTCTGAACTAACTGCTCCCTTCTTCCTCCACTGGGACTCCGCCTTCTCCGACCACCAGCTGACCCCTGCTCAGGACTCAGCCGTTCCGGAGGTCGGGAGCACCGCACAGGCCTGGCTCTAGTGACTGGAGCCTCCTCTTCGTGGGAACCGACATCACTTTGAAGAAGGACCTCCAGCTGGGCACGCATCCAATCCGGACCCCTGGATCCAGCGACGTCTCGCAGCCTGCTCATCAACTCCTCCAGCTCCATAACACCGGCGGCAGAAGACCTGAAAAAGAAAGAAGCTAAACTGCGCCACTGATCCTGTCTTGGTAAGTGCATAAACTAAACTGGCGCCAAACTCCCCTTCCTGAAACCTCCTACCCAAAACCTCCCCCTAGTAATGATGCGCCTAACTCCTCCCCCTGGGTAAAGGACCCCTCCACCTACGTACCTCCGTTTGCGGGGTTTTCAGTATCTGTTATCTTGCATTAACTTTTAACCCCTTAACGACTAGCGTCTTCTATGGGGTTGACTTTTTAAATGTTGAGGTCTCGCTAGCAGAGGCAAGACCACACTATTTTATCTAGCCTGCAGGAGGAAAGGGAGGGTCTAATTGTGCGGTCTTGCTGCTCAGGGCAAGACCCGTGTTATTATACCCAGACAATCCCTTAATGGCCAGCGATGGGTTAAAGTCAAATGAATCCCATATTTCTTATTTTATTATTCAGAAAGAACAACAACTTTACACCTTACTTATATTATCAAATTTGCTTCCTTCTCTTGGTATCCTTGGTTAATGGAGTAGTAATGCACTACTGGGAGCTAGCTGAACACAGGTGAGCCAATAACAAGAGGCATATGTGCAGTCACCAATCAGCAGCTAGCTCCCAGTAGTGTATTCCTCCTGAGTTTACATAGGTATGGTTTTCAACAAAGGATACAAGAAGAACAAAGCAATTGATATAATAGTAGTGAATTGGAAAGTTGTTTAAAATTTCATGCGCTATCTGAATTTTAAGACTGAGCTCGTGCTCACTGCTAATTTAAATTCAAAGCACTTTAATTAATTATTATAATGTCCTTAATGATGTATGTACAATTATGTGATCCTAGTGTGTAGCATTTTCCAAAGACACGACTGGTTTATTGTGGTTTTAACATATCTTGTAATATATTTTGTATCATAAATGTGTTTTGAAATGACAGCATATAATTCAGCAACTCACATTTTTGTAAATATTTTATTAGATCTTTTCATGTGACAACACTGAAGAAATGACACTTTGCTACAATGTAAAGTAGTGAGTGTACAGCCTGTAATAACTCAGCACATAGCCATTAATGTCTTAACCATTGGCAACAAAAGTGAGTACACCCCTAAGTGGGAATGTTCAAATTGAGTCCAATTAGCCATTTTTCCTTACCCGGTGTCATGTGACTCGTTAGTGTTACAAGGTCTCAGGTGTGAATGCGGAGCAGGTGTGTTAAATTTGCTGTTATCGCTCTCACACTCTCATACTGGTCACTGGAAGTTCAACATGGCACCTCATGGTAAAGAACTCCCTTAGGATCTGAAAAAAATAATTGTTGCTCTACATAAAGATGGCCTAGGTTATAAGAAGATTGCCAAGACCCTGAAACTGAGCTGCAGCACGGTGGGCAAGACCATACAGTGGTTTGACAGGACAGGTTCCACTCAGAACAGGCCTCGTCATGGTCGACCAAAGAAGCAACGTGCACGTGCTCAGCGTCATATCCAGAGGTTGTCTTTGAGAAATGGATGCATGAGTGCTGCCAGCATTGCTGCAGAGGTTGAAGAGGTGGGGGGCAGACTGTCATTGCTCAGATCATATGCCGCACATTGCATCAAACTGGTCTGCATGGCTGTTGTCCCAGAAGGAAGCCTCTTCTAAAGATGATGCACAAGAAAGCCTACAAAAAGTGTGCTGAAGACAAGTAGACTAAGGATATGGATTAATGGAACCATGTCCTGTGGTCTGATGAGACCAAGATAAACTTATTTGGTTCAGATGGTGTCAAGCGTGTGTGGCGGCAACCAGGTGAGGAATACAAAGACAAGTGTGTCTTGCCTACAGTCAAGCATGGTGGTGGAAGTGTCATTGTCTTGGCCTGCATGAGTGCTGTCGGCACTGGGGAGCTACAGTTCATTGAGGGAACCATGAATGCCAACATGTACTGTGACATACTGAAGCAGAGCATGATCCCCTTCCTTCGGTGACTGGGCTGCAGGGCAGTATTCCAACATGATAACGACCCCAAACACACCTCCAAGACGACCACTGCCTTGCTAAAGAAGTTGAGGGTAAAGGTGATGGACTGGCCAAGCATGTCTCCAGACCTAAACCCTATTGAGCATCTGTGGGGCATCCTCAAAAGGAAGGTGGGGGAGCGCAAGGTCTCTAACATCCACCAGCTCCGTGATGTCTTCATGGAGGAGTGGAAGAGGACTCCAGTGGCAACCTGTGAAGCTCTGATAAACTCCATGCCCAAGAGGGTTAAGGCAGTGCTGGAACATAATGGTGGCCACACAAAATATTGACACTTTGGGCCCAATTTGTACATTTCCACTTAGGGGTGTACTCACTTTTCTTGTCAACGGTTTAGACATTAATTGATGTGTGTTGAGTTATTTTGAGGGGACAGCACATTTACACTATTACTACAGGCTGTACACTCACTACTTTACATTGTAGCAAAGTGTCATTTCTTCAGTGTTGTCACATGAAAAGATATAATAAAATATTTACAAAAATGTGAGGAGTGTACTTACTTTTATGGGATACTGTGTGTGTATATATATATATATATATATATATATATATATATATATATATATAAATGTGTGTGTTTGTGTGTTTATTTGTGTGTATATATGTGTGTGTGTCTATATATATATATATATATATATATAAGTGTGTGTGTGTATGTGTATGTATGTGTGTGTGTATATATGTGTGCGTGTCTTTATACATATATATGTATATATATATATATATATATATATATATATATATATGAGTGTGTGTGTATATATTTATGTGTATATATATGCATATGTGTGTATGTGTGTGTGTATGTATATATATATATATATATGATGTATATATATATGTATGTGTGTGTGTGTCTCTCTCTCTCTCTCTCTCTCTCTCTATATATATATATATATATATATATATATATATATATATATATATATATATATATATATATATATAGCTATATATATATATATATATATATATATATATATATAAAAGAAAAAGAGAAAAGAACTCCCACAAGCTAAGTTTCAGTAACAGTATTCGCAATATTGTAGGCTAAGATACAACACTATGCACAGCACTTTTTTTAAAACATTGATAGAATCATTTATTGGTATACATTAATAGTCCACACATCAAACGTGTATAAGACAAACTCACAAATTGCTGACAGACTCAGGTACAAACAGTGATGACATCATCTAACGCGTTTCACGCCGATAGGCGCTTTCTCATCTTATACAGTATATATATAGGTAAACCTGGATGTTACAAATGTGGCAATTGTGTGACGTGTAACAGTTTCATTACTGGTAATACATTTCAGCACCCACACACCAACAGACGATTTAAGATCAAGCACAGTGTTCCAACTGTTAGATCTGATTGGATACTGGCCCACAGCTGTATTAACCAATGTATGGTGCCGAGATAGGAGGCGCGCCAAAACTTTCTGCCGCTGATTGGTTAGAAGGGGTTCAAATAGAGCAAGACTTAGAGTAAGACAATAGCCTGATGAAACGGCATTAAGCCGAGAAACGCGTTGCTAAGCAACACTTTTATATATTTTAATAAAGTGTATTTGATTTTTTAAGTCTCGCTCTGGACTTTCAATTATTTCCCCTTTTTGGTGAGACCCGCCTGGTTGGGTCTATTTTCACCAGGTATTAACGGCGCAGTGTTTCTCCCTGTTTGGCGTTCCTGATTGGTGATCGGCATCGGAAGTGGAGCCTCGTTCTGGGTACCAGCAGTCACAGCCACAGAGAGTCAGCCGAGCGGCTCAGAAGCTTCGGCTCGTTCGTTATTGCACTGAATGTGCAATCCTGTTTGTGAGTACCTGGATTTTATCTTTTGTTGTATATCCTATTCTTTGAACTTGCTGCACCAAGAGCGCCTCTCGTTTTTTGTCTTTTAGGACTGTTTTGACCTTTTGGACACACTTTGTTTTGACAACTATCAGCCTGCTGTGAGTTGTCCCGCCCACACGCTTCGCTTGATATTTGTAAACATAGCTATGTTTCCACAACGACCGGTGCCTTTGCTGCCGACTTGAGCGGAGGAAGCGTGATGACGTCACCAACGTCTGATTCGGCAGACAGTGTTTTGGGTCCGTAGCCATGTGTAACGTGTGGGTGTGTGATGCTCTGGCTGGCTGATTGGTGTATTCACTGTGGGAGGTGGGTATTGAAGTAAGGGTTCTTGTTCTGTTTGTTATGTCCGTTTTGACTACCATTGACAAAGGCTCCTGAGAGAACCGAAACGTTTGGTTTGGTTCATTTGTTATTACCATTAAAACGGATTGAAAAACCTGCTGTGTGAAGTTTCTGCATACACGGATACCGTCCGTGGGAATCATCACCTATTTGGAGATATATATATATATATATATATATATAAAATGTGTGTGTATATGTATGTGTGTGGTATATATATATATATATCTATATATCTATCTATCAGTGTGTATATATATGTGTGTATATATATATATATATATATATATATATGCAGCAACGAGTAGTGAAGAATTCAAACGGATGGGTTCCGTATCCAGTACAAACTTCACACAGCAGGCACATCAGGAATTTTATAATCCGTTTAATGAGTAAACAACCAAACGTTTCAGCCCTCACATGGGCTTTTGTCAATGGTAATCAGTAGCCTGTCCGTCCTGGCAACTGATTACCATTGACAAAAGCCCATGTGAGGGCTGAAACGTTTGGTTGTTTACTCATTAAACGGATTATAAAATTCCTTATGTGCCTGCTGTGTGAAGTTTGTACTGGATACGGAACCCATCCATTTGAATTCTTCTCTACTCGTTGCTGCATGTTTATTTAGCAGTGCACCAGGTGATTGCTGCTGTGAAGCGTGCCGTTTCCAACGCTCTTTGTATATATATATGTATATGTGTATGTATGTTTGTGTTTGTGTATATATGTTTGTGTATATATGTATATGTATCTGTGTTTGTGTATGACGATAGATGTAAAGGTTGGATTTTATCGTTAAAAAAATAAACTTTTATTCAGTATCAATTAAAAAAACATGACATTAAGCAACTCCAATTTATCCCCACACAAGGTTAATCACACCCTTTGTTTTCATTACAGTGTGGCCAATAATTAACAAAGACGTCTATGTTGTTTTGTTTATTTATTTGCAACATATAGTCATCACCAGCACCTTTTTTTCCCTCTTACTTTTATTAAGATATACATTTGACTCATTTATCTTGGTTTTGGGGAAACTGTAAAATTGAAATTTTCTACTGCTATGTCGTGGATTCAATGTTGAATAGTAATTACATATAATTAGGGGTTTAACAAAATCCATTGCTTTTCATCAGCAGATGATTTTGAAATAATGGCATGAGTAAGGGTTAACAGCCCGTAACATTGCTGTTTTAGCTTTGATCTTTATGTTCCAATAAAGACAAATTGATGCGGATTGTGCTTAAGGATGGGCGAATGTGTCAAAAAGTACAATTCGTTTGGTCAATAGTGACAAAAAGTACTTAAAATTCATTAAACAAATGTTAATTCCGAATTTTTTATGTTACTTTCATTTTTAAATGTTCATAACTAGATTGAATATCCACATTCAAAATGTTGAATGTAATATTTAATTTAACAGATACTTTTCAGTGTTCAATAGTTCAAGTGGTTGGGAATTTAGTAAAATTATACATAATAGATATAAATATATTGATTCAAATTTTTCTATTTTAATATTGCATAATTTGAGTATCACATTTAAAGAGAGCATTAGAAATACTAGAGAAAATAAATTGATTCAAATTTTTCTTATTCAAAAGTTTCATTTGAAAATAGCATTAGAAACACAATTACATTAAACGAATGTTAGAATGTTGTACAACCATTCGAAATTTGAAACGAATGAACGAATGCATTCAAATTAGTTTAATTTTTCAAATGTTGCAAGACATGCGCCCATCAGTACTTGTGCAGGGGGAATCAGTTTATTTGGATACCTTGTGGAGTTTTATAGTAACCCTGTCCATACTTGCACATGCAGAAAGATTTGGTGAGTTGCTGGGAACCATTTTCTGTCTAGATTACGAGTGGTGCGCTAACTGTAGCACAAGTGCAATATGTTTTTTTTAGGCTTCCTAAAGCGTCTTCAGCCTCTCTAGCCTCACTAGTCTTTATGTTATTAAATACTATTTAATAACATAAGGACTGGTGAGGGTAGAGAGGCTGAAGACGCGCTAGGGAGTTAAAAAAAAAAAAATATTGCACTTGCGCTACAGTTAGCACACCACTCGTAATCTAGGCGTTCTTGATTTCTGAATCAATATTGGGATTGTTCAGAATCTTTACGAAAAACGTATCTAATAATTTTCAACAGAAAATCACCATTTAAGTCTATTAGAATTTTTGTAGATAAACCATTTGATATGTTTTTATAAAGGATTGTGATCAACCTCATTGTACTGAAAAAAACAAAATGCAAATGAAAAATGACTGTGGTCGATCACAATCCCTTAACAGAAAGTATTTAATGATTTTTAGCAGAAAAAACACCATTTAATTTTATGTTTATTGTAGATAAATCAGTTCATAAGTTTTTTTTAAATGATTGTGATTAATATTGGGGGTTTATCAGTTACATTACTGCTTAAAGGTTCCGTAGGTTGTTATCCCTATTAATTAGTATTTGTTATTTATTTATTAAATTCATGTGTGGCATGATCTATATTGAAGAGATCACCCAGAGAATCCATGATTATATTGTGCATCATAAATAGGCTCGCCATATTGCTGCTTTAAAAAGGGTCACATATGAAAAATGCATTTGTCAGGGTTTTTATACAAAACATTACTTTAAACATCCCTGAAAACAGCCCTGACATATGTATTTTTCATATGTGTCCTTTTTTAAAGCGGAAATATGGTCACCCTAATCATAAATCGAATATCAGAGGGAGGGACATAAAACAATAAATAAATGCTAGATAGTATGATGCATTAAAAAAAAAGATTATTAGTGTGTTATGAGAATAATATGTTTTTAAAGTTTAATTAGATGTTTAAATAGTGACAAAATAAGTGTAAAGTTTAGTGTCTATAAAACAATGGGAGCTGCCATGTTGTAACTTAGGTTACCTTCTCTGCTGTGACCAATTAGGAAAAGTTATAAATAGGTCACTAGAGTGTGCAGCCAATGGTTGTGTGGAATATAACAGTGTTCTGCACTTCCATTTCTAACAGGAACTGAAAAGCTCACCATTTCAGAATGGAATTACAGGAAAAGGGGACAAAATAAATAAGGAAAGTATATTGCATAGTTTTTTTATATATACGAGTTATCATTTTATTTTACATCTCAAAGTGTTTAATGTCCATTTAAGCACATAGTTTTTGTATATGTTGGGTGACATTGCTTCCTGACATCATTCAATATTGGTTCTGATAATGAAAGTCGGCTAGATTTAGAGTTCTGCGGCCAAAGGGGTGCATTAGCTACGCGTGCTTTTTTTCCCCCGCACCTTTTAAATACCGCTGGTATTTAGAGTTCACAGAATGGCTGCGTTAGGCTCCAAAAAGGGAGCGTAGAGCATATTTAACGCCACTGCAACTCTAAATACCAGCATTGCTTACGGACGTGGCCAGCTTCAAAAACGTGCTCGTGCACGATTCCCCCATAGGAAACAATGGGGCTGTTTGAGCTGAAAAAAAACCTAACACCTGCAAAAAAGCAGCGTTCAGCTCCTAACGCAGCTACATTGTTTCCTATGGGGAAACACTTCCTAAGTCTGCACCTAACACCCTAACATGTACCCCGAGTCTAAACACCCCTAACCTTACACTTATTAACCCCTAATCTGCCGCCCCCGCTATCGCTGACCCCTGCATTTTATTATTAACCCCTAATCTGCCGCTCCGTACTCCACCGCAAGCTACATTATAGCTATGTACCCCTAATCTGCTGCCCCTAACACCGCCGACCCCTATATTATATTTATTAACCCCTAATATGCCGCCCCCGCTATCGCTGACCCCTGCATTTTATTATTAACCCCTAATCTGCCGACCGCACACCGCTGCCTCCTACGTTATCCCTATGAACCCCTAATCTTCTGCCCCTAACACCGCCGACCCCTATATTATATTTATTAACCCCTAATATGCCGCCCCCAACGTCGCCGCTACCTACCTACACTTATTAACCCCTAATCTGCCGACTGGACCACGCCGCTATTATAATAAATTTATTAACCCCTAATCTGCCTCACTCCCGCCTCAATGACCCTATAATAAATAGTATTAACCCCTAATCTGCCCTCCCTAACATCGCCGACACCTAACTTCAAGTATTAACCCCTAATCTGCCGAACGGAGCTCGCCGCTACTCTAATAAATTTTTTAACCCCTAAAGCTAATTCTAACCCTAACACCCCCCTAAGTTAAATATAATTTTATTCTAACAACATAAATTAACTCTTATTAAATAAATTATTCCTATTTAAATCTAAATACTTACCTGTAAAATAAACCCTAATATAGCTACAATATAAATTATAATTATATTGTAGCTATTTTAGGATTAATATTTATTTTACAGGCAACTTTGCATTTATTTTAACTAGGTACAATAGCTATTAAATAGTTAATAACTATTTAATAGTTACCTAGTTAAAATAATTACAAAATTACTTGTAAAATAAATCCTAACCTAAGTTACAATTAAACCTAACACTACACTATCAATAAATTAATTAAATAAAATACCTACAATTATCTACAATTACAAACATTTATTAGAGTAGCGGTGAGCTCCGATCGGCAGATCGGCGATGTTAGGGAGGGCAGATTAGGGGTTAATACTATTTATTATAGGGTTATTGAGGCGGGAGTGAGGCGGATTAGGGGTTAATAACTTTATTATAATAGCGGCGCGGTCCGGTCGGCAGATTAGGGGTTAATAATTGTAGGTAGGTAGCGGCGACGTTGGGGGCGGCATATTAGGGGTTAATAAATATAATATAGGGGTCGGCGGTGTTAGGGGCAGCAGATTAGGGGTTCATAGGGATAACGTAGGTGGCAGCGGTGTGCGGTCGGCAGATTAGGGGTTAAAAATTTTTAATAGAGTGGCGGCGATGTGGGGGGACCTCGGTTTAGGGGTACATAGGTAGTTTATGGGTGTTAGTGTACTTTAGAGCACAGTAGTTAAGAGCTTTATAAACCGGCGTTAGCCCAGAAAGCTCTTAACTACTGACTTTTTTCTGCGGCTGGAGTTTTGTCGTTAGATTTCTAACGCTCACTTCAGCCAAGACTCTAAATACCAGCGTTAGGAAGATCCCATTGAAAAGATAGAATACGCAATTGGCGTAGGGGGATCTGCGGTATGGAAAAGTCGCAGCTGCAAAGTGAGCGTTAGACCCTTTCCTGACTGACTCCAAATACCAGAGGGCGGTAAAAACCAGCGTTAGGAGCCTCTAACGCTGGTTTTGACGGCTACCGCCCAACTCTAAATCTAGCCGAGTGTGTTTTGCACATTCGTAAAAATCAATGCTACAATTAGTACATTTTTAGAGTACTCTGTATTAAGCCAAAAAAATGTTGTCTTTATCAACTCCTGTAAAAATCTATAACAGAAAAATAGGCCTCAAAAGGTGTTAATTATTATAGAGAATTTAGATTGTGATCAGCCAAAACAAGACTGTCAGGCGCATGTTAACCCCTTCACGCCGTTAGGACATTCTATACCATCCTAACCCCAATGGGCTTTAACAGCTACCTTATGGCATCTTGCATCCTCCACCTTTGACACAATCAAGAATCGGACTGGAGGGCGGCCTTGTAGCTTATGCAGTCCCCCATGTTCAGATCCCAGCCTTGTAATCACGTGATTACATTGATGATCATGTGATTTCATTTTTACAACAAGTGTATACATCAGAATATTGTTCTAAGCACTTGCACCATGGCATCAAGGGGCTAACTATATACAGGGCCATTTTTCAGGATACCAATAATGAAAGTGCTGTAGATAATCAATTAAAATGGCTGGTGGCTGTGTTTTTTTTCTTACATTTAGTAAGTTTATGGGTTTGTGTTAAAGTGAACATAAAGTTTAATGAATCAGTGCCCGGTTTATAAAAATACTCTTAAAAACAGGGGCACTTTCATTCATTAAACTCTACAGTTAAGTGTCTTTTTAAAAATACTTACCTTTTAGTTATGAAAACAGACCAGCCATCTTCCTCCCGCAGCTCCTGCTGTACTTAATCTGTCTTCCTCCAATCATTGCATGCACCCCAAGGCGTCCAGCTCGTGAGCCCACGCAATGATTGGAGGAAGACGGTTTCGTTATCGATATGCTAAGTACAGCTTGAGAAGCGGGGGTAGTATCGCCAGTCTGCTTTCATAAAGAAAAAAGAAAGTATTTTTAAAAAGACGCTTAAATGTAAAGTTTAATAAATGAAAGTGCCCCGGTTTTTAAGAGTATTTTTAAAAACCGGGTTCTTATTCATTAAAATTTACATTCACTTTAAGGTATGCGAGGTACTTTACTCTATGAATGACCAATCTAGGCCAATAGATGTATGGGAGTCTTTCATAACAGCCAACCGTGCACTTCCTTTAAGTTTCAAAATCAAAATAAACAGGTTTTTTACCTAACCTTTTTTTTCCATAAAACAATATATTTTTAACATGTTTACATTGTGCTCGTGCAAAGGAAACTTATTTTATCATTTTAGAAATATAATACTTAGCTAACTAGCAAACAGCCAGGCTTCCTTCAAAAAATGTTCTCTGTAATATATAAGTTGGGTTGGTTTTGTATAAATATGTTTAAGACTTATTAATTTTATCCCAAATATTTAAGGAGCTGCAAGCACAATGATGTAAATTTGTGAGTTTGTTTGTCCTTAAAAGGACATGAAACCCACTTTTTTCGTTTATGATTCAGATAGAGAAGGCAATTATAAATAACTTTCCAATTTATTTATATTTTCTAATTAATTGTGTTTCTTTTATATCCTTTGTTGAAAAGAATACCTAGGTAGGCAGCCTCTCTTTATCTTTTTTTGTACAATACATGGATAGAGGGCGTTCCAGAAATGTACATATATACATTTATTTATTAGCCATAGATGTGATATCTTGTGCAGCAAACCAGAACTTATGGAAATGTGAAAATAGAAATCTCAACCCCCAACATCTAGAAAATTAGTTTGGCTATCACATTCTTAAAATATTTGTTTTAAATTAATACTCACATTTCTTTAATGCAAAGTTAGAGTACTTTAATTTTTGAAAACATGAATTGTATCGACAATCAAGTCAAGTCTTGACAATCAATCAAGATCTTTTTGGGGGCTCCATCTTGTTTGTTGAGATTTGAGATCTTTTGTGCATTTTTTTTTTAAACAGATTTCCATAATTCATAATATTGTTGTAATTTATTTTTTTAATATCCATATGTTACTGAGGAATTTTCAAGAGGTTATTAGGGACAAAACAGAGTAGCTTAGTCATCAAAACACGTCAGGGGTCATAAAACCAAAGAATAGCTGACACACTGGTGAGAGTTGAATGGGATTGCATACAGTTGAGGTAGAATAGCTATCTGTCAAGTGTCCAGACAAAGAACAATAAGAATAGTATTTATAGGGTTAACTCCTGTCAAGATGCAGTCACCTTGAAGAAATATTTGTGTCATTTCAGATATACAATTAAACAATTGTGAATAAAGTATTCTCTTACTCAGATAAGTATAGACCCTTTTGTAATACTCTATTGTGTCTAAGCAAAGGGAGTGTGTGAGAAAAAAATATTTGGCTAACATTTCCGAAATAAAAATATTATTATAGTGCAAGAACAAATATAATGGAAAAATGAATAACACTAAGATATAAAAGAGTCTCTACAAATTAAAAAAAGTAATGTACCCAGTTACATAAACATAATATTCAAATTATTAGATGGCAAAAGTATGTGTCTTCTACCATTGGTCGTTGGTAGTTATTGCCAAATAAGTTGTAAAACAGGTTTCTAGTCAGTATCCAACAACTTTCTAAAGTTAGTTGGAAATGAACTTGTGTATATATAGCATTGCCACTTCCAAAGAAGATGATTATATATCCTTGAAATATCAGTAAAAATGTTTGCCTCATTTTGTGAGTGCGAAGTTTGAATTTTGCTACAGTATCCGAGCAAGCACCCAGGTCTATACCTTGGAAGGTAGATTCACTCTTACATAATAATATAATATGATTGTTATCTTAGTTCCTCTCCTTCTTTTGTCATTACTTGAACCCCCTTAGCATGAAAGCCTACAAGCCCATCATAAGAGCTGATTTACAACAGTGAAACTCTTGGCAGAGTCCTCTATTCCTTTGTCTTACATACTTGTTACCTTGCATTTTAGACTCATGTTTATAGCACTGCGGAATCTGTTGGTGTTCTAGAAATAACTGATAATAATAGTAATTGGATCCTAATTTAAAAAAAAAAAAGAAAAACGTGTTGTTTGCAGGCAATGTTTGCAGAATTTAAAACTGTTTTGTATATTTTGCAAGTGGATGTGTGCCAATACGCTTTGTTTTGTGTAACTATTTGGTCTCATTGGCAGAACTCCCAAAGAAGGAAGGTGTGCTTCACCAAATCTTCTATTGTATAAAGCACCACACCCAAGCCCAGGTGTACTCATGACAGTGTAATGGAGTTGTGTATATAAAGCCAGAGAGTCTCATTCTATTATGAAGATAAAAAGCAGGAATGATTCAGCCCATAAAGGCACCATACTGTAGTGTTAGGATCAGTCAGCGTTGGGACACCTTGTAAGTTGGCGACTGGCTAAGCAGAATATGGCCATATTGTGTGAAGATCCCAATTTTATTATAAAAGCATTTTTTTTTGCAGGTAATGTTTTTAAAATTTTTGTTAAGGTGTGGTAAACCCAACTTTGTGAATTTGTATATATTCCAGAACTATGCCCACCAGAATTATGAATGTTAACAATATATGTTTAGTGTTTAATCACAACTCTTTTGAAATACAATGAATCATTTCTGATACATAAGTAAATAATAAAAAAAAAAAATTCTCTTTAAGCTGTCTCTCTGCTTAATCTGCCTTTTGTCAGAACTGTAATTCGTTCTGCTAATGTTACTGCAGGTACCACATTCAGGGCAAGATTACGAGTTGAGTGCAAATGTTTGCGCGCAAGCGATAAGGGGTTTATCGTGGGGGTTTGCGCTCATATTACGAGTTGAAAGTAAACAAGATCAAGATTTATGTTAGAATGATTACAGCATCCTAAGAGCTCTGGTTAACTGTAGGGATGGGCGAATGTTTCTAAAAATTTGAAATTTAAAACAAATTTTTATACATTTGTTCGTTCAAATCAAATTTCGAATGTTTATATAACATTCTAACATTCTATTTTCGAATTTTCGTTTTTGAATTTTTCAATAAAATTAAAAAATATTCGTTCTAATAATAGAATGTTTAGCTATGTATTCAATCAATTTTAAAATGTAATATTCGAATTTGAATGTGACATTCGAATTCAAATGTAAAATTCAAATTTAAAAATAGTATTTCTAGTCTACAACTATGTTTAATAAATGTAATATTCGAATTTGAATGCTACATTCGAATTTGAATGTCCCATTCGAATTTGAAATAGTATTTTTAGTCTAATACTGTGTTTTTTAAATGTAATATTCGAAATCGAATGTGACATTCAAATTCAAAATAGTATTTCTAGTCTACAACTGTGTTTAATAAATGTAATATTCTAATTTGAATGCTACTTTTGAATTCAAATGTAACATTCAAATTCAAAATAGTATTTCTAGTCTAAAACTGTGTTTAATAAATGTAATATTCGAATTTGAATGATACATTCGAATTCGAATGTAACATTCAAATTCATAATAGTATTTCTAGTCTAATACTGTGTTTTATAAATGTAACATTTGAATTTGAATGTGACATTCAAATTTGAACGTTGCATTTGAATTTGAAATAGTATTTCTAGTCTAATACTATCTTTTATAAATGTAATATTCGAATTTGAATGTGACATTCAAATTCGAATGTCACATTCAAATTTGAAATAGTATTTCTAGTCTACAACTGTGTTTTATAAATGTAATATTTGAATTTGAATTTGACATTCAAATTCGAATATAATATTAGAATGTGACATTCAAATTTGAATGTGACATTCAAAATTGGATTTTTAAGAATATTTGTTCTTATCAATATTCTATTATGTAAATCTAATTTCTACAATAACATTTGTTCTAACATTCGAATTAGAATATAAACACATTCGCCCATCCCTAGTTAACTGTTGCACGAAAATTAAACCACAAAACACATAAAAAATACATAACAAAGTATAGTTACACTCATAATAACACTATTTATAAAAAATATTTTAAAAAAATATTGCACACAAAAGTTATAAGGGTTCCAAGATATGGATTACATTTGGATTCCAAAATGTACTTTCTGAATTCACAATTGAGCGATCTTGTTTTAAAGGCTGGTTCTGAATATACCAGTACTAATAGTAACAATCACAACAGTACAAGTGTGACTTAAATACAAGCATTAACAGAAATACATTGCTCCACGCTATTTCTAGCTGTTGAGGTCCTAATCTCTCTTTGTCACTGAGAACTTGTTGGCTCCATGTTAAAAATAGGGCTTTTCTCTGTGACCAAAAGCACAATAACAGTAGCAGAAAATAGCCAAAAATGCAATCAAAAGTGGTCCTTTTTAGCCAGAAATAAAAGACAAATTACCCAGCCGATTGCGATCAACCCCCATTACATAATTACTCATATACTCAACACTGACTTGTTTACACCACTTTATTTATTGCCAGTTTTATAAATGTACCCAATCGTCCTCAACAGGACAGATAACAAAACTTACATGATGGCGCTCATTACTTAGTGGGATTTAAAAAAACAACAGTTTTTCGGAGTTTAAGGGTTCAATCGCAATCCTTTAGAAAAATTTGTCCAGAGAAACCATTAAACTCTATGAAAATGTTTGTAGATAAATCATTTGATATGTTTTTTTTTTTTTTAATTGTGATAAAACCTAAATTAATAAAGTGGAATAAAATAAATAATAAAAGTATATTACAAAGTGTTTTAACTAGATATTTTTAAAGGTTTTATAGTAAAATCTTAGCCCTTTTAATATACCTTTAGCCCTTTGAGTGCTAACGATGGATCTGAGCCATCGCAAATTGTCCCAGTCAGGTGCTGACGACGGCTCAGAGCTGTCGCTAGCACTCACCTACCTTGAGGGCAATCTAGGAGCTCCCACTGACTCCAACCCCGGCGATCTGGCCTGTATAGTGACAGGCATCGCCGGGGCTTCACGTTTGGTGCAGTGACATCACACGCAATGACGTGATGACATTGCCGCACAACTTTATTTAAGGTTGACAATGGACACGTATAGGGAGATGGGGACACGCTGCTTAGAAGCCGGTATCTCATTCATCTAAGCAGCTACAGACCTCCAAGACCCACCGTTGGAAAGGTAATCGCCTAACTTTCCAAAGGTATATGTCTTCTATGTCTTGGGGATCTTGAAAAAAAGTTAAAGAGTTAAATATAAATATATTTATTTTTAAAAAGCTCAAAACCAGCTTAGCACCCAGGTGGGAAATGGCTTAGCAGCCAAAGGGTTAAAAACCAAATGAAAAAGATGGTTTTATATATTTGTTGCTATAAAGCTTAAAGGGATAGAAATTTAAATATGCATGGGAGCATTTCAATTTGAAATAGAAGGATTTTGCAATATACTTCCATTAGCAAAAATGCTTCTGGTATAAGTTGTCACTGTTTTCAGATACATATGCACATATGCTTTGAGTGCCTGTGTGCTTGTTCTCAAACACTATGCATCCTCAGAGAGCTTCCAGTAATCTGTATTGCTTTTGAAGAAGTAATTTGTATCACACAAACCCCTGCTGACTTTCTGAAAAGGTCTGGTATTTGAATGCTGGTGCACAAGCCATCACAGCATATGAGCATAATGCTGCAAAAAAACAGTACTAATTTGTACTAGAAGCATTTTTACTAATGAAAAAATATTGCAAAATCCTTCTATTTTAAATATAAATTCACCCATGCAAATGTAATGTTGACTTTTCTATGCCTTTAATTAGATCAAGTGGGTGGAATTACTCAAAACATTCAACAAGACTTTCCTGATTACTATTATGGTTGTTGTTGTTAGGGGCGTTGAAACTATGAAGATAAACAAAAGGCTCTCAGAATTCTGCCAAGGGTAAGTAGACTGCATATAAATACTTGTGTCTGTGTGTTCTGTTGCTATATGAATTATGAATATAAATTAAGAACATACACAAAGCTCTCTTTTTTACTGATTAAAAAATGATGGGAAATAGCAGGCTTTTGAAGATAACAGGTAAGAAGTTCATTCATTTTAAAAAAAAAAAAAAGCTTACAAAAAGGAAAAGGGAAATAAGTAAATGAAATGATAAACAAAACAGGATAGAAATCATACCTGATTAATTAAATGCTCATGATAACTGACATTTATATTTACTTAAAAGAAAAGTGAGTTGTTGGTTCTTCTCAACCATTAATATGTATTTGTATTTCATTGGGGGGGGGGGGGGGTGTAGCGTTAGATGTAATGAGATAGATAAATGCAATAAATATTATTACTTCCTAGTACTATAATAATAATAATTACAATGAAGAAGATACAGATGGAAATAATTTAGCTGTAGAGCTTCAGTGATCTGAGTACAGTGATAGTTAATAGTGTTTGAGAGGCACCGTTTTTTTCTGTGTGGAGTTTATGTTTATTTTATATTCATTATATCTGAATAATTGTTTAAAGGGACAGTCTACTCCAGATTTTTTATTGTTTAAAAAAGATAGATAATCCCTTTAAGACCCATTCCCCAGTTTTGCATAACCAACATTGTTATATTAATATACTTTTTTACCTCTGTGATTACCTTGTATCTAAGCCTCTGCAGACTGCCCCCTTATCTCAGTTCTTTTGACAGACTTGCATGTCAGCAAATCAGTGCCCTCTCATAAGTAACTCCACGGGCATGAGCACAATGTTATCTATATGGCACACATGAACTAACACCCTCTAGCTGTGAAAAACTGTGAAATGCATTCAGATAAGAGGTGGTCTTCAAGGGCTTAGAAAGTGTTTTTGACAGACATGCAGTTTAGCCAATCAGTGCAGACTCCTAAATAACTCCACAGGAGTGGGCATAATGTTATCTATATGACAAACATGAACTAGTTCTGTCTAAGTGTGAAAAACTTTCAAAATGCACTGAGATAAGAGGCAGTTTTCAATGGTTTGAGCCTACCTAGGTTTAGCTTTTCAAAAATACCACCGGGAACAAAGCAAATTTATTGATAAAAGTCAATTGGAAAGTTGTTTAAAATCACATGCCCTAACTGAATCATGAAAGTTACATTTTGACTAGACTGTCCCTTAAATGTTTTGACTAGTCTGCACAGGAATTATTTTTCTCTGTCTTACAGGGCTAAAAAAGAAGAAAAAAAAACAGCCCCATTCAGAAGCACTTCTAAAACCAATCAAAAGATGGAGATTTTTGGACTGAAACTTTATTTTTATTTGTTTTACCATTTTGTCATCATTCATTGTTTATAATTAGTTTAGTTCGATCTCAGAGAAGGATCTAAGATAAAAAAAAATCTTCGTTTTGCTTTTTCTCTATATTAGTTTTTGTTTTTATTTATTATTTGCTTCTTCCCTGCCGTATTTTTAAAAAAAATATATATTTATTTACTATTTAATTAATATTTATGTTCACTCTGATTTAGAGTAATATTTGAAATTAGAGAAACTATTAAAGGGATGTAAAAAAATAGTTCATGATTCATATAGAACAGGCAGTTTTAAGCAACTTTCTAATTTACTCCTATTATCAATTTTTCTTAGTTCTCTTGGTATCTTTATTTGAAAAAGCAGGAATGTAAGCTTAGAATCCGGCCCATTTTTGGTTCAACACCCTGAGTAGTGCTTGCTGATTGGTGGCTACATTCAGCTATCTCATAATATGAAAGCAACACGACGTGCGCAAAAAGCTTACTTCTATCGCAGTTCGCACTCAAATGGGAGTGTTAAATAGCACTCCACTTGTAATCTGTCTAATTATTTATACAAAGTCCTCATTATCTCCTTTATTACTGTTTACTCAAAGGCCAATACTTAGAGAAAACAATAGGAATAAAACATTTTAGTTCCTCTCTTTCACAGACCCCCAATAGGACCATTATTTTAGTTAAACCTTCTTGTTTACCAGAACTTAATTTCAGAAAATAAGATTGATTGTCAAGGGATATTTTTTTTATATAGACTCTTATATATCTCTCTATCAAAAAAAAATCTTCAATAAAATAATGTAATGATTATTAAACTATTTACTTATTATAGACAAATGAAGAGAAAGTTGAGTTGCATATGACAATAAATCTATAAATTATCATTTTAGATAGATTATTTGGCCAAACAAAAATAAGCTTATATCTATTCTTTTTTTTTTTCAGTATGCACACCCAATACAACCCATATGCTGTTTTTTTAAGTCAAATTTAGGAGTTACTACAATTTGTTGGAATTCATAGGGATTGATTACAATCCTTTAAAAAAAATGTGCCAACTGAATTATCTACACAAATCCCCATAGACTTTAATAATAATTTTATGTTAAAAATGATTAGAAACATTTTTCTTAATTATTGTTATTGACCCCAAGATGTTTAGCAAAATAATCTGTTTAAATTGAAATTGAAATTAGCAGTAAATGCATATTTTATTACTATTGATACTGATATAGCAATGCTTATTGGCTGACAGGGAAGAAATACAGTGGATAAAGATGAGCGGAGCACCGGTTTAGTTAAAAACTTAAATATTTTATTCCAAATATGTTAAAAAGCTCAGGAAACACAAAGTGGTAACAAATAAAAGGAGTCAGCAAGCCCAGCTGACGCGTTTCAGCTATACGCCGTTGTCAAAGCTGAAGGAGTTCAGAAAAAACTCCCCGCCTCTTAAAACTGCAATATGACTCCTATTGGATACTACATAATTGTACATTTTAACTCATTGTTGGCCCACAACAGTATACCAAGTATTATAGTCATAGATCATAAGGAAGAAATACACACAAAGGAGTAGATAGCAATCTATCCTCTATTTGCTCCCCAAAACGCTTTTGCTTTTCTGACCGATTTGGTTTAGTGATCACAATTCAGTATTGTTTTGTTTGTTTAAAGCTTACCAATGCAAATGAGTTTTCAACAGAAAATCTCCCAAAAAGGCTATTTTGTACCTGTTTTCAAAATAGAACCTGGGAGGTCTACATTGTTTAACTCACGGTTATGAATGCTTGTTCCAGTTTCAATTTAAATAATGTAGGCACAAGAACTTTGAAAAGTACGCTCATAACAACCATGTTTGGACCTACCATGCATGGAGGTGAGTACCCTAGGTGTGATCTTGTTTATGGGTCTTCTAGGCATATACAATGTAGCAAGGCAGCAGGTTCAGGATTTCCAGTTTAAATAAAGTTTAAAAAACAAAAATAAGAAAAAGAAAGAATAGAAACCAGAAGTTGCCATCTTGTTTTTAGATTACCCCATAATACGGTGTTTTAACAAACAATAGATTTAAATATTGTCAGAAACAATTGTAATAGCTTAAAATTGACCAAATAGTGATAGAAAAAGTGCACAGTCTGCCATTTTATGACAACATAAAATATGTATTTAGATGGTTTAGCAGTGGTGCGGATGGAAACAGATTACAATAGGTTCCTATGAAAAAATGAGATTATGTAATCCACTTTTAAAACTTTATTTAAAAGACGCCAGTACTGTCAGTGACAATCAGCACTGTGTAAGTGTAACTTGCAATCAAATATTAAAATAAAAATTCAAAACATGCAATTTGTAGATGTTTGGACCCTGAAGTCACGTTTCCTGCAGATCCCTTTAGATGTACTGGATATCATGTACTTAACACATATGCATATGTATATGTGTGCCCTGCCCACTGTATATAGCATCTGCAATTAGAATAAATGGAGCTTTAATTAGACAATACTCAGTCAAATGTCAGTGTAGGTGTCTATTTCAACTGGCAGGCATTTGAAATGGTTATTTGTAAAAAAAAATCTAATACATTCCAGAAGGTAAAATAGATAATTTGGAATATAATCGAGGGGAGACAATTTTACAGTACAATTTCCCTTTAAGTCAAATACATTACAGCTACTGTAGTATTTCTGATCATAAAATTTAAAGGGACATAAAACTCTTTTTCATCATTGTAATAAAAGGCACTGAGCAGTGGGTTGTAGTTAATATAATATATTGCAATATGTATTATTTATAATTTCAAAATTATTTTACCTTTTATACTCTATTTTGAAAAGAGTCCATTACTTTCTATCATAGCCACACAAGGGGGCTGTGGTCTCAACATGAAGTCAAATGAGAATGTTTCCCTTTAAAAGTGGTTGCTAGGCGACACATGCACTAGCTCCAGTCAGTAAATTACCCATGCTCAGTAGAGGGCTTTTGCTGTGAAAATCTTGTGACAATAGAGCTTAAGTTCTGTAATGTCTGCTTGCTAATCTGTGTGACATTTCATTTAGCAAGAAAATATGTAAGCTGTTTGCTGTTTTTAACACAATCTGTTTTTTTATGTTTACTATCACATATTTTTTGACAAAAGGAGCACTTTTTCATATGCCTTTAATATAAATTACAGCTAAATAATGTATATTTTTTTCTTTTCCAGCTTTCCTGCAGATATGAAGGTCTGCCATTTAAAGAAAAGAAAATGTGACGACAATCTATTCAGTATTTCAGTCTTATGCAATAGGGAATAGCAATTTGTGATTTTTCTATTCATATTTAAAGATTTAGGTATTTTATCTCATATGACGTCCTTCTAATCAATTACACATTAGAGATATGCAGGGAAGAACATTCGTTTCAGATTACATTTTCATTACGAATATTCGGGAAAATTTATTACCCCGAATATTCGTTGGCTACACTGTTTGGTTTTCTTTTGTCTAGAAATAAGTGAAAATCAAATTTTTGTTAAACATGTACGCTCATTTTCGTTAAAAATAATGTAAATGTTTCAAAGCTACAGGTAAAAAGTTCAACTGAAGCTACAATACTTTCCTTAACCCTCTCACTACCGGGACTTTCAGACAAAAACTTGCCCAAAATACCAGAGAATTTTTAGCATTTTGGCTATCACTCCATTTAAACAGAAATAGAGCATTGTTTTTTTTATTTAACTGTCAAAACTATATATATATATTTTAAGTATACAATCCAAGGCATTGATTTAGGCCCATTTTGGTATATTTCATCCCACCATTTCACCGCCAAATGCGATAAAAAAAATGGTACTTTTTTTCACAAACTTTGGGTTTCTCACAGAAATTATTTACATACTGCTTGTGCAATCATGGCACAAATGTTTGTAAAAGTTTCTCTGGAATCCCATTCATTCAGAAATAGCAGACATATATGGTTTTGCTTTTTGGTAATTCGAAGGCACCTAATTGCAGCTGTGCACCACACTTATATTATTCCCGGCAGTCAAGGGGTTAATTAGGTAGCTTGTAAGGTTAATTTTAGCTTTAGTGTATAGATTACCCTATACACTAAAGGCTGCAATTAGGTGCCGGACACTTCCTACCCCCTGATTCCTCCTAAACAGCTCTTTTCCCTCCCCAATCCCCTACTGGTCACCCCCATCTTAAGTACTGGCAGTCAGTCTGCCTATATAAAAAAATGTAAGCTTTTTTTTTAATTACATTTTTTTTCTGCTGGGTAGAATCCCCCCTTACCCGCCAACATCCCTGATCCCTCCCAAACACTTTCTTTCTTTTTTTTTTTTTATTATTTTCTGTAGTAGAGTGGCCCCCTACCTCCCCCCCTCCCGCGATCATTAGTTAGAGACCCCCACACCCCCAAACCAATTTTCTGTAGTGTAGCTGCCCCATTCCTCCCTGTCCCTTTATTTTTTTCTGTTGCATAGGGCACTCCCACTCACTTCTGCTCCCTCCAATCTCCGCTGCTGAACCGTCCACCCGCCTCCTGCCCACGCATCTCGCCAACACCATCAACGATCGTTACATACGGTGACACACATAGGGTAACTGTCTGTAATGATCAGGCATCTGCCTTCATATGGAACAAGAGCACTGATCGTGATCTAGTTCCATAGGTGACAGATGACTGGAGCTTCAGGAACTCCAGCTATCAGCTGTAATTTAACAGCCAAGACTGCTGAAGTTTCCTGAAGCTTAGACGTATATATACGTCTTGCGGTACAATGAACAAAGTACCGCAAGATGTATATATACGTCAGATTGGGTGAAGGGGTTAAATTAGTTAGAGCATTCATTCGGATATCCATTTCATAAAACAAAATGAATATCTATGTTTTTGTTACAAATTTGTATTCGGAACGAAACAAAATGCATAAACAGTTTTAGGTCCTATGTCATATATTTATCATTTCAAATATTTCAGGTCTTTCAGAAGTATTGTTATACAAGTCTCTCAGAAGACTTTTAATGTATTCAATATATAAAATAGTTTTGGTCTATATAGTTAGCACATCATCATTCTAGAGGAGAATATTGTCAGTAGGCTAATCAGGGCCAACATATGTTCATATATACAGTATATATATATATATATATATATATATATATATATATATATATATATATATATATATATATATACACACAACATCTATATGGGATCTTAAATCATCAGATGTTCTGTTAAAAGCGAGATAAATTTCAGAATAAACACATACACCACTATGACATTTAACAAAAATCATTATTTAGAAATAACTGATGTAAGCATGCAACGTAAATTGTTGATGTAAAAAAATAAAACTGATTTTGATAGTGTTTCTCATTATTGTATCAAACTGTTTTCAAAATAAAAAAAAATGCAGGAAAAATATTATATTCCACTCAAGGTTAAAATAGGCCAAATATGATTCCTTAAATGTGATATTAAACTATTTCTTTCATACTAATAATTACTTTTTATAAATACTTTTTATTTCAGGTAATTAAAATGTCATAATAAGCAGATATAAACAGCAGATTCAAATTCACTTTGTGTGTATGCTTAGCTTAATTACATTTCCTAGATCATTTGCATATAGAGCTCATTTGTTGTTATGACTATTTAATTAACAGATAAATTGAGGAACATATTTGATATAAAATATATATGTCTAGGTTTCATGTTGTTCTAGTGCTATTCAGATTTACTTTGTGCATCTAGTTGACTAAGTGCCCTGCAAGTTCTTTCCACTACCGCTTGTACCACGACTTGTTTTAGTAATATTACTGCATTTTTAAGACCTTTATAGGGTTTTATAATTCATAAATGTATTTACTTTACATTCAGATTTGTCTGTAAGCAGTTGAACAATGTAATTTATTAAAATATTACTCATTGTCATTTCACATTCAATACTTTCAAAATCCATGTATGGTTGCCTAATTTTACCATCAATTTTATGTTTTCCTCCTTGGGTGTCCATAATGCTCAAAATGCTGTTTGGGATAGCTTAAAATTTCTTATGTAAAATATTTTAACATAATTAATTGCTCTTCTTTCATATACATAGAATTTTTGGGGTAAAAGTTTTTGAACAAAAGTTTTAATAGAATTGTTCTCTCTTCGAATGTATCACTGTTAGCACATTTATACACATATTCTCTATTTCATTCTCTCTCTTTTTCTCATTCTTTTTCTCTCTCATTGAGGCCAATTTATCAAATGTCTGTCGGACCTGATCCGACAGTGCGGATCAGGTCCGACAGACATTGCTGAATGCGGAGAGCAATACGCTCTCCGTAATCAGCATTGCACCAGCAGCTCGTGAGCTGCTGGTGCAACCGCCGCACCCTGCAGACTCGCGGCCAATCAGTCGCCAGCAGGGGGGTGTCAATCAACCCGATCGTACTCGATCGGGTTGTATTGTGGTGATTCCTGTCCACCTGCTCAGAGCAGGCGGACAGGGTTATGGAGCAGCGGTCTTTAGACCGCTGCTTCATAACTGCTGTTTCTGGCGAGTCTGAAGAGTCGCCAGAAACACGGCCCTTCAAGCTCCATTCGGAGCTTGATAAATGGGCCCCATTGTCTCTCTCTCAGTCTCTCTCTCATTCTCTCATTCTCTCTATCTCTTTCTCTATCTCATTATCTCTATCATTCTCTCTCTCTTTCTCTCTCTCTTTATCTGTCTCTTTCTCTCTCTCTCTATCTACCTCTCTCTCTTTATATCATTATCTCTCTCTCATTCTCTTTCTCTCATTCTCTTTCTCTCTCTTTCTCTCTCTTATTATCTCTCTCATTCTCTCTCTCATTTTCTCTCTCTCTCATTCTCTCTCTCCATTCTCTCTCTCTCTGGGGCTGATTTATGTAAGTGCGAGCGGGCATGATACATACGCTGTCGGCATTATGCAATGCCGCCCCCTGCAGATTTGCAACCAATAGTATAGGATCGGGCGGATTGATGTCCGCAGCCTCAGAGCAGGTGGACAAGTGATGGAGCAGCGGTCTTTAGACGGAAACAGGGGAGCTTGATAATTCAGCCCCTCTGTCTCTTTCCCTCATTCTCTCTCTCTCTCTCTCTTTCTCTCTCTCTCTCTTTCTTTCTCTCTCTTTCTTTCTCTCTCTCTCTCTTTCTCTCTCTCTCTCTCTCTCTCTCTATCTTTCTCTCTCTCTCTCTCTCTTTCTCTCTCTCTCTCTCTCTCTCTCTCTCTCTCTTTCATATTGTTTATTAAAAGGCTAATATTTGTACATACCCATAATTTAAAGAAATGTGAAAAGTTGATTTATTTCTTTTTTTACACCTCACTACATTTTACCTGTATTGTTTTTCCATACCTGATATGCAGTAACAGCAAAAAATAAAATAAAATAAAAAGAACGGGATAAAAACTGCAATTAAAATAAATAATAAAAAATATTATTCTCATAAAGTCTTTGATTTCTGAAACTGAAAATGCTGTTCCAATATTACTTAAAATACATAACATTAATTTGTTGGTGGTGTTTTATGAGATTGTTTCTAAAACAAAACAATTCCGTGTGGAAGGATTCACTTCCTTCATGTCAGATGAACCAATTGCTAAGCAGTTCACTGAAAATAATGTGAATTCAATACACAGTCTGTAATCGCGATACTTTAACAATGAAGAAAGGGGTGGGGCCTCATCACACATGGCTACAAGATTCCGTACTCTTCATTTAGAATATTTGGCGGCACAAAGAGAAACCTACAAGGAAGTAGTTATACCGGTAAGAATAAATATTTATGTGAGTATTTACATTAACAGAGCCAATATAACAATATAAAACAACCGTGAAAGCTTGTAAGACCATTGAATCATGAACAATTATTGCAGCATTTTGTCCGAAGATACAAAATGAAGGTACCCCCATAACCTATTGTTCTCTCTGATCCTATTCCTAATAATAGTGTAGTTCATGATAATATTTTCACATCATATAATGGCATATTAAAATATGATCATAGCAATTATACATAAGCCTAATCTATTTTATTAATAGTGCCATAATTATTGTGTTTCTATTTATATGATACGGAAGCAGTTATCATGAATGCCAATTTGTCAGTGTTAAATGTCCCTGTGCCCACTATAGTCTGATGATCAGCTTGCGTGTATCAATATATAAATAAAATATAAGCATATATGTCTGTGTAAATGTAGATTACATATATGTGTGTGTTTGTGTATGTATGTGTGTTTGTGTATGCATGCGTATGTGTTTGTATGTGTGTATATGTATGCGTATGTGTGTATGTGTATTATTATTATCATCAGGTATTTGTAGAGCGCCAACAGAATCTGCAGCAGTATGTGTGTGTGTGTGTATGTGTGTGTTTGTGTGTGTGTATGCATGTGTATGTGTGTATGTGTATTATTATTATTATCATCAGGTATTTGTAGAGCGGCAACAGATTCTGCAGCGGTGTGTGTGTGTATGTGTGTGTGTGTGTGTATGTGTGTGTATGTATGTGTGTGTGGGTGTGTGTGTATGTATGTGTGTATGTATGCATGTGTGTGTGTATGTATGTGTGTGTTTGTGTGTGTATGTATGTGTGTATGTATGCATGTGTGTGTATGTATGTGTGTGTTTGTGTGTGTGTGTGTGTGTGTATGTATGTGTGTATGTATGCATGTGTGTGTATGTATGTGTGTATGTGTGTGTGTGTGTATGTGTGTGTGTGTGTGTATGTGTGTGTGTGTGTGTGTATGTATGTGTGTATGTATGCATGTGTGTGTGTATGTATGTGTGTGTGTGTGTGTATGTGATTGTATGTATGTGTGTGTGTGTGTGTGTGTGTATGTATGTGTGTATGTATGCATGTGTGTGTGTATGTATGTGTGTGTTTGTGTGTGTATGTATGTGTGTATGTATGCATGTGTGTGTTTATGTATGTTGGCAGATATCTGTAGGAGCAGAAAACAGAAAGAGGCGCCTTATGGGACAGTATCGTGGTGTCGCTATAATGCAGGTTAGAGCGGACAGCACACACAAATGGCAAGATACTCACAAGTGAGATGGCATAAACGTATGCCAAACTAGACAGGACGGAACCTTAGTCGCCCGCCAGACGGTCCAATAGGAGGAAGGCTCTAACGCTCCAATGGTCCAATCCGCTACGGCGGAGAAACACAGACGTCAGAGGCCCACAGCGTCTTTGGGAGGATTAATGGCTCAGAGTCCTTGGTGTAAGTGGCAAGATACCGCTCCACACATAGGATCAGATTGATAGTAGACAATAAGAGCGGGGGTATCATAAAAGGAATTTTATTTAAAAAATTAAATTTAAAACTGTTTAAAATACAAGGAAACAGCAACGCGTTTCTCGACCTTCCGGTCGTTTCATCAGGCTGATATGTATGTGTGTGTTTGTGTGTGTATGTATGTGTGTGTATGTGTATTATTATTATTATCATCAGGTATTTGTAGAGCGCCAACAGATTCTGCAGCGGTATGTGTGTGTGTGTGTGTGTGTGTGTGTGTATGTATGTGTGTATGTGTGTGTGTGTGTATGTATGTGTGTGTATGTATGTATGTGTTTGTATGTGTGTATATGTATGTGTATATGTGTGTTTGTGTATTATTATTATTATTATCATCAGGTGTTTGTAGAGTGCCAACAGATTCTGCAGCAGTATGTGTGTGTATGTATGTGTGTATGCATGTGTATTTGTGTATATGTATGTGTATATGTGTGTTTGTGTATTATTATTATTATCATCAGGTATTTGTAGAGCGCCAACAGATTCTGCAGAGCTATGTGTATTTATGTGTGTGTGTGTGTGTTGTATATGTGTGTGTGTATATGTGTATGTGTGTGTGTGTATGTGTGTGTGTGTATATGCATATGTGTGTTTGTGTATGTGTGTGTGTATATGTGTGTGTGTGTGTGTTAAAGAATTCACACAAGTAATTAAAGTAAATCCAATTTCCCCTCCCCCTGTATCATGTGACAGCCAAAAGTCAATCACAAAATGCATATATGTATTTTATATACACATTAGGGGCTAGAGCTTCAGAAAGTGTTGCAAATAATGTGCACAGTTTGATAATGGAAGTATATTGGAAAATCATTGTAACATTGCATTATTTATCTGAATCATGAAACTATCAATTTGACTGTAGTGGCCCTTTAAAAATAAAAATAATTAAATATAAAAGTAGATAAATGATATTGGTTAACTTGACCAAGTGCCAATATCTTCCAGATAAAATGTATGTGTCTATGTTATTGTATAGACCCAGACAGACCAATGCAATGGATATACAATATATTCACGTAGATTACGAGTTTTGCATTAGAGGCTGTGCAGTACTAACGAGCCGTTTATGCTCACTGCTCACTTAGAGACAGCGCTGGTATTACGGGTTTTTACAAACCCGATATTAGCCGCAAAAAAGTGAGCGAAGAGCAAAATTTAGCTCCACATCTCACCTCAATACCAGCGCTGCTTACGTTAGCGGTGAGCTGCTAAAACGTGCTTGTGCACGATTTCCCCATAGGAATCAATGGGGGAGAGCCGGCTGCAAAAAAACCTAACACCTGCAAAAAAGCAGCGTAAAGCTCCTAACGCAGCCCCATTGATTGCTATGGGGAAATAAAATTTATGTCTACACCTAACACCCTAACATGAATCCCGAGTCTAAAAACCCCTAATCTTACACTTATTAACCCCTAATCATCTGCCCTGACATAGCTGACACCTACATTATATTATTAACCCCTAATCTGCCGCTCTGGACACCGCCACCACCTACATTATACTTATGAACCCCTAATCTGCCGCCCTCAACATCGCCGACACCTACATTTTATTTATTAACCCCTAATCTGCCACCCCCTATGTCGCCGCAACCTACCTACACTTATTAACCCTTAATCTGCCGCCCCCAATGTCGCCGCCACTATAATAAACATATTAACCCCTAAACCTAAGTCTAACCCTAACACCCCCTAACTTAAATATAATTTAAATAAATCTAAATAAAATTACTACAATTAACTAAATAATTCCTATTTAAACTAAATACTTACCTATAAAATAAACCCTAAGCTAGCTACAATATAACTAATAGTTACATTGTATCTATCTTAGGGTTTATTTTTATTTTACAGGCAACTTTGTACTTATTTTAACTAGGTACAATAGTTATTAAATAGTTATTAACTATTTAATAACTACCTAGTTAAAATAAAGACAAATTTACCTGTAAAATAAAACCTAACCTATGTTACAATTACACCTAACACTACACTATAATTAAATTAATTACATAAATTAAATACAATTAATTACAATTAAATTATCTAAACCCACCCAATACCCCCTTAAAAAAAACCTAACACTAACGCCTTGAAGATCACCCTACCATGAGAAGTGTTCACCCATTCGGGCAGAAGTGGTCCTCCAGACGGGCAGAAGTCTTCATCCAACTGGGCAGAAGTGGTCCCCAGACGGGCAGACGTCTTCATCCAGATGGCATCTTCTATCTTTATCCATCCGGCGCGGAGCAGGTCCATCTTCAAGACATCCGACGCGGAGCATCCTCTTCATCCGACGATGACGACTGAATGAAGGTTCCTTTAAATGACGTCATCCAAGATGGCGTTCCTTCAATTCCGATTGGCTGATAGAATTCTATCAGCCAATCGGAATTAAGGTAGAACAAATCCTATTGGCTGATGCAATCAGCCAATAGGATTGAACTGGCATTCTATTGGCTGATTGGAACAGAACAATAGAATGCCAGCTCAATCCTATTGGCTGATTGGATCAGCCAATAGGATTGAAGTTCAATCTTATTGGCTGATTGCATCAGCCAATAGGATTTTTTCTACCTTAATTCCGATTGACTGATAGAATTCTATCAGCCAATCGGAATTGAAGGGACGCCATCTTGGATGACGTCATTTAAGGGAACCTTCATTCAGTCATCGGCCGTCAGATGAAGAGGATGCTCCGCGTCGGATGTCTTGAAGATGGACCCGCGCCAGATGGATGAAGATAGAAGATGCCGTCTGGATGAAGACTTCTGCCCGTCTGGAGGACCACTTCTGCCCGGTTGGATGAAGAATTCTGCCCGTCTGGAGGACCACTTCTGCCCGGTTGGGTGAAGACGTCTCCCGGTAGGGTGATCTTCAAGGGGTTAGTGTTAGGTTTTTTTAAGGGGGGATTGGGTGGGTTTTAGAGTAGGGTTGGTTTTGTGGGTGGTGGGTTTTAATGTTGTGGAGTATTTGTACTTTTTTTCAGGTAAAAGAGCTGATTACTTTGGGGCAATGCCCCGCAAAAGGCCCTTTTAAGGGCTATTTGTAATTTAGTGTAGGGTAGGGCTTATTTTATTTTGGGGGGCTTTTTTATTTTGTTAGGGGGATTAGATTAAGTGTAATTAGTTTAAAAATCTTGTAATTTCTTTATCATTTTCTGTAATTTAGTGGGGTTTTTTTTCGTACTTTAGATAATTTTATTTAATTGTAATTAATTGTATTTAATTTAGTTAATTTATTTAATTATAGTGTAGTGTTAGGTGTAATTGTAACTTAGGTTAGGTTTTATTTTACAGGTAAATTTGTCTTTATTTTAACTAGGTAGTTATTAAATAGTTAATAACTATTTAGTAACTATTCTACATAGTTAAAATAAATACAACGTTGCCTGTAAAATAAAAATAAACCCTAAGCTAGCTACAATGTAACTATTAATTATATTGTAGCTAGCTTAGGATTTATATTATAGGTAAGTATTTAGTTTTAAATAGGAATTATTTAGTTAATTGTAGTAATTTTATTTAGATTTATTTTAATTATATTTAAGTTAGGGGGGGGTTAGGGTTAGGGTTAGACTTAGGTTTAGGGGTTAATAAATTTAATATACTGGCGGCAACATTGGGGGTGGCAGATTAGGGGTTAATAATATTTAACTAGTGCTTGCGATGCAGGAGTGCGGCGGTTTAGGGTTTAATATGTTTATTATAGTGTCTGCGATGTCCGGTTCGGCAGATTAGGGGTTAAACATTTTATTTTAGTGTTTGCTATGTGGGGGGGCCTCGGTTTAGGGGTTAATAGGTAGTTTATGGGTGTTAGTGTACTTTTTAGAACTTTAGTTAAGAGTTTTATGCTACGGCGTTGTAGTGTAAAACTCTTAACTACTGACTTTTAAATGCGGTACCAGGCTTGACAGGAGAGGCTGTACCGCTCACTTTTGGTCAGATTCGTAATACCGGCGCTATGCAAGTCCCATAGAAAATATAGCATACGCAATTGACGAAAGTGGATTTGCGGTATTTCCGAGTCTGGCCAAAAAAGTGAGCGGTACACCTGTACCTTCAAGACTCGTAATACCAGCGGGCATTAAAAAGCAGCAATAGGACCTCTTAATGCTGCTTTTTAACCCTAACGCACAACTCTTATCTAGGCCATTGTTTATAAATACAAAATACTAACATTTAAGCATTAAGACGAAACAATACAATAACATACAGCTAGATTATGATTTTTGAGAGCTATAGGGAAATTAACGACCGCCACAAAAGCGTTGGTATTTAACCTCCCTATAGTGCTGATATTACAGGTTTTGAAAAAGCAGGCTTGCACAGGCTATATGGTGGCTTGAGCTCCATACCTCACCCAAATACAAGCACTGTTTGACGAGCTTGTGCACAATTTCCCCATAGACATCAATGGGGAGAGCCGGCAAAAAAAAGCCTAACACCTGCAATCGCGGAAACAAAAGCTCCGTAACGCAGCCCCATTGATGTCTATGGGAAAAGAAAAAGTTACGTTTAAACCTAACAACCTAACATAAAAACGATGTCTAAACAACCCTAATCTGCCGCCACCGACATCGCCGTTACCTACATAATGTTATTAACCCCTAATCTGCCGCCCCCAACATCGCTGCCACCTGCATAATGTTATTAACCCCTAATCTGCTGCCCCTAACATCGCCGCCACCTAAATACACTTATTAACCCCTAATCTGCCGCCCTTAACATCGCCGCCACCTACATTACAGTTATTAACCCCTAATCTGCCGCACCACATGTTGCTGCCACTATACTAAAGTTATTAACCTCTAAATCTCTGGCCTCCAACATCACTAACACTAAATAAATATATTAACCCCTAAACCTAACCCTAATGTAACCCTAAGCATAACCCTAACCCTAACACCCCCTAATTTAAATATAATTAAGATGAATCTAAATCAAATTTAAAATTATTACCTAAATAATTCTTATTTAAAACATTGCCCCAAAGAAATCAGCTCTTTTACCTGTAAAAAAAAATTAAACAAACCCCCAACAGTAAAACCCACCAGCCACCCAACCAAACCTAAGCTAGCCATTGCCCTGAAAAGCAGGGCAATGGTTAGGCATTTGGATCTTCATCCAAGTGGGCAGAAGTCCTCCTCGAAGCTGGCAGAAGTCTTCATCCAGACGGCATCTTCTATCTTCAACCATCCGGCGCAGAGCATCCTCTACTTCTGATCATTGCTGGAAAATTAAGTTTCCCTTTAAGTGACTTCATCCAAGATGGCATCCCTTACATTCCGATTGGCTGATAGAATTCTATCAGCCAATAGGAATTAAAGGGGAAAAAATCCTATTGGTTGATCCAGTCAGCCAATAGGATTGAGCTTTAATCCTCTGAGGCGGCGGACAGCTATCATCCCGATCAGATACCCCCTGCTAGCGGCCAATTGGATTATCATGGGAATCAAGCAAATTTGATAGTAGAAATTAATTGGAAAATTTTCTAAATTGTATGCTTTGTCTAAATCACACAAAAAAAATGTTGGGTTTCATATCCCTTTAAAATTATGTAATATATATTCTGATATCTGACACATATAGTATCCTCAGAGATACTGTCCAAAGAAGTGTAGATGGAGGAAAAAAATCCTCAGAGGGTGCGCAGGTGATGACAAATGGTAAATGTATATAATCTCATAAGCGATGGCTGCACTCCCAATGTTCGGTCCCGAACGAGGATTTAAACTGGATGTTCAACTATTAATCACAGCTCAGTCATTTCTACAACTGGATGCTGCAGAGATTCCGACACCTGCTGCCTGTGCCCGAAGCGGTATACCTGACATCTTCTGTGACAGTGTTCGGGTTTGTTTGGAGACACACGAGGCCAACAGAGGTGCTTAACGATTGGTGGACAGGGAGTGACGTACGTTCACAGAGGTGTGTCAGTCGGGCGACTCACAATAGTCCCGACCTGCGTTTTGAGGCACGTCATCCGTGCCGCTAGTCTTGTGAGTATCTGGATCAGCGGGGTTATCTGGCAGTGAGGGGTTCCTATTTTTATGTCCAAAGAAGTCCTGTATCAAAAGTCCTAAATACTCCAAAAAGAAGGTAAACCATATCTATTTGTATCTCTCTTCTATAATCCATACAACACCATATTGGCATTGGGTTGCCCACACAAGATGTGATAATTTTTAATACAAATATATATATATATATATATATATATATATATATATATATATATATATATATATATTTTAAGAAAAAGGTTCTAATCACATTTGAAATGCTCTACTGTACATTTCAAATTAGAATTTTAGGTCTCTTTATATGCCATTGACTTCTATTGGGAAATAGGTTATTATGCTTGCAATATTCTAAGTGCGGCTTTATGCATGCATCGGGTTAGCGAGCAAGCAAAAACAGTTTACTTTCAACTCGTTAAATACCGCTCCACTTGCAATCTGGCCCTTAGTGTTTAATGTCTCTTTAAAGTTAAAGGGATACTTAACCCAAAATTTTTCTTTCATGATTCAGATACAGCAGCAATTTTAAGCAACTTTCTAATTTACTCCTATTATCAAATATTCTTCATTCTCTTGGTATCTTTATTTGAAAAGCAAAATGTAAGTTTAGATGCCAGCCCAGTTTTGGTGAACAGCCTTGGTTGTTCTTGCTGATTGATGGATAAATTCAGCCACCAATAAACAAGTGCTGACCAGGGTCTGAACCAAAAATTGTCTGGCTCCTTAGCTTAGATGCCTTCTTTTTGAAATAAAGATAGCAAGAGAATGAAGAAAAAATAATAATAGGCGTAAATTAGAAAGTTGCTTAAAATGTCATGCTCTATCTGAATCATTCAAAAGAAAAAAAAATGTGTTCAGTTTACCTTTAAGTGGTATCATAGTATCGAGTTTCTTGATCCACATGACCTCTTATGGTGCAATTACTTACAACTGCCCCATCTTCACTTGAAAAAGGAACTGGCTTTTATTATGAACCATTCATATGTAATGATAATATAAAATGATAAGCTACAGGGGCCATGTGGAACAGACTATTGGCTGTTTTAATTTGAAAAATTCTATCCCTGACATAGTTGTTTCTTCCACATAAGCAAACTCACATGGCACTTACCAATGTACATAACCTACTGAGATTCAAAAAAGTATATTAAACTAGCCTGACTAAAATATTTGACCTAGCCTTTAAAGGGACAGTCAAGTCCAAAAAAAACTTTCATGATTCAGAAAGGGCATGTAATTTTAAACAATTTTCCAATTTACTTTTATCACCAACTTTGCTTTGTTCTCTTGGTATTCTTAGTTGAAAGCTAAACCTAGGAGGTTCATATGCTAATTTATTAGACCTTGAAGGCCGCCTCTAATCTAAATGCATTTTGATAGTTTTTCACCACTAGAGGGCATTAGTTCATGTGTTCCATATAGATAACATTGAGCTCATGCACGTGAATTTACCATGGAGACAGCTCTGATTGGCTAAACTGCAAGTCTGTCAAAAGAACTGAAATAAGGGCGCAGTCTGCTGAGGCTTAGATACAAGGTAATTACAGAGGTAAAACGTGTATAATTATAACTGTGTTGGTTATGCAAAATTGGCGAATTGGTAATTAAGGGATTATCTATCTTTTTAAACAACAAAAATTCTGGTGTTGACTGTCCCTTTAATAAATAACTGTATTATGACATGGAAATGTTTCTTTCATTGCAAGCATTTTGGAAGGCTTGCCAGAAAACATCACAAATGTTGAATTGTTCTTTTTAAGTGAAAACAAGGACAGATTATGTAAAGTATATATATATATAGTCCAATGTCACGTAATCATTTTTTTTTATTTCTCTTACATTTTTTGCTAGGGACCGTTTGTGTGGTGTGTTGAATTTGGCACCTTTGATTGTTTTTTTATTTTATTTTTAATTTAATTTTCTTTCTTTCTTTTTTTCCAATAAAATATGTAACCTTTTATATGTAGTTTTCACTTTTTTTTTTTTTAGCTAAGTCCGGGGGTTGGTATAAATATGGATGATTGGAAAGGAACCCTTTATATAGTGGATGTTGTATCCTGCACACCATTCTATTTACATATTAATATTATATTATTATTTTTGGAGAGGTAATTTTGATATTATACTAATAAAATAAATCACAAATTAGTAGTTAAAAAAAAAGTATGTGTTTAAAGATTATCTAACCCATCACTCCATTATCCAGTTTAACAATTCTGCTTTAAGAACATCATCATCCAGTTTAACAAAGAATTATTTAAATAAAGTATTATGCTTTGAATGTCTATGGACCTTAGGTATAATTTTCACCCATGACTAAAAATGTTTTACAGAATGATTTGCGCAACATTATGCATGGCGCACAACTTGATAGATATGAAAGACGTTCACTATTCGGATGGCTCTGTTCCTCCATATGCAGATGTTTTTCAGGTATGGCATAGATGATATCAAACTAAAAAGTTTTGTGTTAGACAAGGCATTTTTTAGTGTTTTACGATTTGAATTCGTACCAGGCAATTAGAAAACTATGTTAAACCCAGTTAGCATGTAGTTTCCCAATTTGTACTGCATAAACTTCATTACAACTATGAGACCATTCAGCAATGGCATTTTAATTCATCAAGAAAACTTTTTGTGCAGCTTTTCACATATATTTAGCCTGTCTGAATCCTATTTGAACAGTTTATTGTTCAGTATAAGGAATAAAAGGTAGAAAGCGCAGACTTGTCTAAGTGTAGATTAAAACAGTCACAGTTTGTTGGAATAAATCACAAATGCACAGTCACTCTCAGTGACCTCAACACAAATGAGGTATGAAATTTGCATAACATCAATACAATCCTATATTGATACTAACAGTGAAGTACTGTACCGCTCATTACCAGCTACCTGAAGGGACCGAAGTCAATGCTGTGCATCTGGGGTTCAGTTTAAAGTTCCTTCTACCATTCAGCACTTGAAAGATGTGAAGAAAACGCCCATAAAACAGTTAGCATTTCGGTTTGCCCGCTCCTGAGAATGTGTAGTGATTGCTTAGTGGACGGTGGGCGTGCCCTAATTATTTTTCAGTATTTATTATTACCTCTACAGTTTACATGAAAATAATAAATAACAGATCTTTCAAGCCAGAAAATAAATAAATGTTTTATATATATATATATATATATATATATATATATATATATATATATATATATATATATATATATAGTAGGTAAATGATTTAAAGCACTCTCTGGACTTCTGACAACAAAAGCAAAATTTATTGTGATAGTGACGTTTCGGGACCAAACCTGTCCCTTCTTCTGACAGACAAACAATGCAAAAAACAAACTTAAATAGGCCCTTCAGACCCTCCCCTATGTTGCTACCAATCCCAGGTAAGCGTGTGCAAAAGTCAAGGCCACACCAAAATAAGGTATGGACAAGTGATAGTGTACAATGTGTAATTGTAAATGTGTAAAACTGTATATGAAACATAATAATCATTATTAGTGTAATCATCATATATCTAAGTGAACTTTGATCATAATAATCAAATTATAAAAATATATTAGTGCAGATTCTCATAATGCATATCAAGGATTCACCCCTCCTTTAAAGTGCACAAAATGGATTCTACCATTATTCAAAAGAAACACCCCTATTCATTGATAGGTTCTAGTCCACAGTCACAATAATATTATACAATGTGACTATAAGGGTCATCAAATCATCAAACCAAGCTATTTCTTTTGCTGTGACTTAACAGCGCATCATTCATGGGGTGTTTCTTAACCATAACAAAAAAATATAAAAAATATAAACCGTGGGATCAGATCATAGCTGAGTGCTGCTATCACCATAATATCTGTTAACACACCCCTCCTGCTCTCATAGGTCAAGCGTAAACAACACCTCTCCACATTCATATGAGCTGGAAAATAAACAAACGGAAACAAATATGCCCTCACTAGTTTTAGTGACTGAAACATTAATAGCGCATCTCTCATAGGGTGTTTCTCAACCGCACAAGATAAATATAAAAGTATAAGCCGTGCGATCAGATCGCAGTTGAGTGTTGCTATCATCATGACATCTGTTAACACACCTCTCCTGCTCTCATAGGCCAAGCGTAAAACAACGCCTCTCACCATTAACATAAGCTGGAAAATAAACAAACGGAAATAAACGTACCCACTCAAGGTTTAGCGACTGGGGCATAAACCTGGAACAAAAATTCTATGAGCTTACATATATATAAAGATAGAAAGATAGATGATAGATAGATAGATTGATAGATAGATAGATAGATAGATAGATAGATATAGATTATATAGATAAAGGTAGAGGCAGGTGCACTCTCACAAACTTGTTTCCTTGGCCAGGGTGCTGAGTTAAATTTCAAATATAAACAGAAGAAAACAGCACTCACTGGGCTTGACAGCAAAAGATGTCCTTTATTCAAGTGGCGTTTCGGGGGAATACACTCCTTTTTCAGACCAATGGCAATAAAGTGTTTAAAATAATATTAAATTTAAAATTATATGAAAATGTTTAATGTACATATTTTATGAATAGATATTAATGACTGTGAAACAACTGCATTAAAACACATTAGGCAGTTTTCACTGGACATTTGGACAAATACAAAAAATAACCTATTTTGCTGTATTTATTCTTGTTTTTGTTGCTTAAAACATTACTTTAAAGGCAAGAACATCTTTTTTGCAATTGATAAATGCTTTTCTGTAGATGGAAAGGCTCCAAATTTACAATTTCACACTATTTATTAGTGATTTAGCAATATCTTGAAAAAGCCATGAAAGGGTCGAAACGTGTGAAAGTGAACTCTAGGAGAAAATTGATAACTGCAGTTACATCGTTAGTTTGACATGCAACTGTCACGGATACCAGACAGCAAAGGCTAGCCCCCACACCCCTACTACAAGGCTCATTCCTTGTTACATTAGATTTGGCCATTTCATGGATTACGTGATCTCCCAGATGCGTGCTATGTGCTGTTTTTCTGTGTACACTGGATCATGGAAGAGCTTTATGCCCACATGATCAGCTGTATGTGTGATATAACCACATCGAGTCTTTCTGTCCATAAGACTTCCAAAGGACAGATCTTTTTCTCATAGACTTTTATATCGCTAATGTTTTGATACTTTTTAACCTACATTTTTTTCTTTTAAGGTATTCATGTTAATTATCTGAGGGAGACGTCCCTACAGATTTATGATTATCTCACATCTGATGGAATTTGAATAAATTGCTATTTAGCTTTTAACCTACAAAATCTTTTAACTTTTTTTTTTCCTGATAACTTATAGCTTTTAGCACCATCCCTTCAGTATTCTGAAAGCAATGTTTTTGTCAGCTAATCAATTCCGGTGTTAGACACTTATGGAAGCTTCACTTTTGATCTTGACAATCTGAATCTAGTTAAAAAATACATTTTAAAAATAATATTTTTGCTGGTGCTGGCTTGTAGCAGTAGCATTAGCTACTAGTTTAACATTATTTATGTTTAATATGCTGTCCAGATATTATTATTATTAATATTATTATTAATAATCACAGGAAATAAAAAAAAAACACCTAAAATATTGAGAAAAAAAATAATTTGAAATTCTTGTTAAGGCTTGGGATCCACTCCCAGGTGTCATGTGATCATATTTTAGGTAACCTAACGACACAAACAATGTAAAAAAGTATATAATGAGGCTGCTCCACTATATCCAGTTAGAGGAGGACACACAGTTTAAAATTTAAACACAATTATATTAAAAAATGCAAACGCTCATTGTTAGATACAATGCTAGTAAATATATAGTCCTCAGTGGGAACCAATTCCATTGTCCATGGGGGCTGCTCTTTTGAATTTCCAACAATCGTGTCTGTGTATCTAGAAGTAGAAGAACAAACAGAGGCTCTTCATGGTGTGGTATCATCACACACAGGAATAATAAAATAAGGTGAAATCAACTCACTTGATGGAAAACACAATATAAATGTGCTTAACAGGCAGGCCAGGACATCAGAACCACTCGGCTTGCTCCACTCCTCAGATAAGTGCAGGTAACTTCTCAGGTGGTCTCTGCTCAAACAGTCATACGTCACGGGTCACCTCGGTTCCCTCATAGAGGATGCATCCAATACACAACCAATGACCACTTCTGCTGGTTTGGGTCTCTGCAGGCACTAGTAAATAATGTGGATATGTCCTTTGTCAGTTTGTGAAAAAGAGGCAAATATCCAACTTATGTAACAGCATAAACTTTTAAAATACTCTAGAAGTAAAGATAACTACATATATCATCCCTTTGGTGAGTAGACTAGGGATCTGTGGACTTTGAGCTATTTCAGAGACATTGCGTTCTGAGGCCTTTAGTAACCGCCTGGATTGTATGGATGAGATCTCTCCAAATACCTACGGAGTACTCTCCCCCTAATATATACCAAATGGATCCGGAGGCAGCATTGAACAAATTTGAGGCTACCGTTTGTGGGATGCTGGAGGAGCACTTCTCTGAGATTAGCCTGTCATTTGCACAGCTCCTCGAACAGATTCAGACCCTATATGGTGCGCAAGATGGCGGCGGCACATCAGGAGACATTACTGCAACGCGCTTGAATCCCCTGCATATTCTGGATGACTCTACATCCCTAGAAGCAGTTGATACCTGGGCAGAAGTGAGCAAACCTTGCTTCGGATCAAGTGGAGAGAGATCGCAAGACGGCATGAGAAGGTCAGCTCTTTTTTATAATGCACCGGATCTGGAAGAATTGACTGTGCACGCGGAGGTCCCAGGAGGAGTAAAATCACACGGTCTCAATCGTGTAGCTGATCTGAGCACTGCATCCTACCTGCTAGAAGGTGACCACGGCTTCCCAAGTTTGCATCATAAAGGAGGTTTGTGCGGTTGGCTATATGGGTTCTTTGTTCAGGTGGGCGAGACCAGCTCGAGAGGAAGGTATTGTTTACCGAACTTAATGTTATTTGTTGCTACGGGTGTGGGCTAAGATGACATGCTGCTCAGCTGCTAAGGGGTCATCCTGGGGCTCATTTTCATTGAGACTTCTCACGGCTGGACTTTATCCCCTGTCATCCTGGCCACATGGATGTTTGTGTGATACTCCGTTATGCTGAAACTTTGGTTAGCTTTTTTTGATTTCGCTTCTCTGGTCACTTTTATCTGGATTTATAATGCCCTCAAAGAAAATTAATACTTTGCACATAATTCACCTCAATTCTGGATATTAGAGGGACTACTTTCCTTTGGTGACTCCTGCTACAAGCCCCTCTTAATGTGGGACACTCTGTGTATCAACAGTTATTTAATTTTAGAGCACTCCAGTATACTAGCTATGAGAGTTGTAATACCCGAGATTTGCCTTGCTCTACACTAGTTTAATTTATGTCTCTCACCGTTTGTCTTCTCTTACTTGTGAAAGTACAAGATGTGTTTTATTATGATAATTTCTTTACTATATTTGCTAGATGTTCTCATAAGAGTGTATACCTTTGCATATCCTGCCATTTTTACATTTTAAAAGTTTATGTCTCTATACTCCTCTGTTGAAAGATTGCTACAAAAGTTTAAGGTTCATTTTTTTTTATTTTTTTTTAAGAGCTCTGAGAAAGATTATTGTACATCCACAAGACTAGCTTTCTTTGAACATAATTCACCTTAATTGGGGATATTAGAGGAACTACTTTACTTTAGTGACTCCTGTTACAAGCTCCTATTACTGTGGGAAAATTTCCATAGCTATAAGCAGAAGCGTATTTATATGTCAGTCTAGAGTTTCATTCTATCATAGGGTTACCTTCCCATATTCCATACTACGCTATGTTTGTTATACCCTTATTAGACTATTTTTATCAAAGGCTATACTATGTACATCAGTTTCTATTCTACCACATATAATTATATCTTGAACCACACCTCCCTTCCTTATTCCCAATACACCTAGAGAATTATAAGCCATCACCTGCATACCCCTAAAGTTTCACATAGTTATATGCGGCCCAACCTCTTTAGGCTAGAGGTGGATACTTTGCTAATTCATGTTAACTCTATCTCAGACCGGAGACATAAACTGGACATGGGAGGAGTGTGTTAGCAAGAGATTTCCAGGTTATACAGTAGAGGATAGTTTGGTCCATTCCAGGACTGTTGCCTTTAGAGCTTTTTATAACCTCAGCTCACTATTTTAGTAAACGGTTTTTATATAGAACTCCCTATACTAGTCAGAATGAGGACCCTTTGTCTCTAAGTTAAAGGTTAACCTCTCTCGCTGCTGTCCCCATTAATCCCTTCCTCCTAGCTTCCCATTATATACAAAACCAGACATGGTTCTCTTCACACCTGTATATTTTATTGTGGACCCATAGTGGGTAATACTACTCTGAATGGGGTCACTTGAGTGTTATTGAGATATTCATATGGGAGTTGTAACAGCCAGTATAGTACTCTCCTGACAATTAAAACTCCACGACATATTATTATGGGTATACGCAGGTAGTATACCTGCTAACAGATGCCTTTATTCTAAATGTTAATCCTAAATATTGGTTATGCACGTTATTGTATGCAGTCTACTGGTATTGTTTATATATAGCTTTGTTAACACAGACTACTATTGCAATCGTACCATCCTGTTGTAGTTATCTCTGATACCTTTCATATAACTGTAAGCAGCCCAAGTCCTATTACTCTCCGTGTCACTATTGGGATCTTTTCCCCCCCCAGGACTAGTTCACAGCTATTAAAATGACATCTCTTCATGGTAGCTAGCCCAAGGGTACATCTCCCAGTTCTACATAGGTTCTGACTACACCACTCTGGACATTCATCCTCCATCCTGGAGCTCTCTACACCATACAACTAAATAGTACTACAGTATGCACCTTCAGAACATTTTAACTGGCTCCGCCCTCCCATCTCCCATCTCCCCCCCCCCATTATGAGCGGTTCTGGCCCGATGCTTTCCTCCCCCCCATATACCCAGGCCTACGGGAGGCCTGATAACAGCCAACCCCCTACCTCTCATTACTTCTACCTTATAGAATATTACTTATATTGGGGCAGGGACTACTAACTACTAGCTATTAGTATTAAAAACTGAGGTTTCATCCCTATATGTACCAGTCACACGTTTATACATACAGTTCTATACTTTACGCTCCAGATCACAAAAGCAGTACTATAATTTATGTAACATACATAGTAACATAGTAGATAAGGTTGAAAAAAGACTGAAGTCCATCGAGTTCAACCTATACAAATCTAAAATACTTACAAAAAGCTCCAGTTAAGCTTAAATAACCCCATTAAAATGTGACCCATTTAATACTAGCAATCATATCCATGAATTTTGTTTATATACAGAAATTTATCCAGACTATTTTTAAATGAATCTATGGTATTGGCATTCACTACCTCCTTTGGTAATGAGTTCCACAATTTTATTGCTCTTACAGTGAAAAAACGTTTCCGTTGCAGGAGATTAAATCTCCTTTCCTCCAACCTTAAATTATGACCTCTTGTCAGAAACAATTTTCTTGGAATAAAAAGAGCTTCTGCCATCTCTGTATATGGGCCTTGAATATATTTATATAAAGTAATCATGTCACCTCTCAAGCGCTTTTTTTCTAAAGAGAACAGACCCAGTTTGGCAAGCCTCTCCTCATAGGTTAATTTCTCCAATCCCCTTATTAGCTTTGTGGCCCTTCTCTGAACTTTTTCTAGTTCTGCAATATCTTTTTTAGCAATCGGTCCCCAGAACTGCACTCCAAACTCAAGGTGAGGTCTTACCAGGGCTTTATATAATGACAGAATTATGCTTTCCTCCCTTGAATCAATGCCTCTTTTAATACATGCTAGTATCTTATTAGCCTTTGAAGTCGCTGCCCTGCATTGTGCACTCATCTTTAGCTTGTTATCTATTACTACTCCCAAATCCCTTTCCTCCTGTGTTTGGCTAAGTCTTGTCCCATTTAAAAAATACGTAGCCTGCTTATTTTTACTTCCAAAATGTAGAACCTTACATTTTTCCGTATTAAATCTCATTTTCCATTCACTTGCCCATAGTTCTAATTTTAGCAAATCCCTTTGTAAAGAGAGTTCGTCCTGCTCTGACCTAATGACCTTACTTAACTTAGTATCATCTGCAAAAATAGAGATATCGCTATTTAATCCTTGCTCCAAGTCATTTATAAAAATATTAAAAAGAACAGGGCCCAGTACTGATCCCTGGGGGACGCCACTGATTACCTTTGTCCAATCTGAGTATGATCCATTTACTACTACTCGTTGCTCCCTATCTTTTATCCAGTTATTTATCCATGAGCTAACATTTTCAGCTATTCCCAGTCCCTTAATTTTGTGCATTAATCTCTCATGTGGCACTGTATCAAATGCCTTTGCAAAATCTAAGTATATCACATCAACTGATTCCCCTTTATCTATATTTTTACTTACTTCCTCGTAGAATCTAATTAGATTAGTTTGACATGATCTATTTCTCCTAAAGCCATGCTGATTAGAACTCATAATCTTGTTTACACAAATATGCTCATCAATATAATCCCTTATAATCCCTTCAAATATCTTCCCCACTATTGATGTCAGACTAACTGGTCTATAGCTTCCTGGATCATCCCTGCTTCCCTTTTTGAAGAGTGGCACCACATCAGCTTTACGCCAATCCTGGGGTACCATGCCTGAGGATAAATAAAGGTTTGTCTACTGTTATTCATCTGTTTTTGATATAGATATATCTTATGACAATGACTCTTACTTCTATATAAGCTTGGCAATACTTTAGATTAGAAATTGTAATAACAAATACTACATTGGTACACAGCTGCTTTTTTTTTTTTTTCTTTTTCTTATTGCCTTTGTTGTATGACTGGACATATTCTTTGTTATGTTGTTTATACTTAATACCTCAATAAAAAATTATTTAAAAAACAAACAAAAAAAAACAGGTTACATATACGCAGCTTCCAAGCAAACCAGGGTCAATAGAAGAAATGCAGGAGCTCAAGATATCTGCAGAGGTTACATAAAATCAGCAGAGTGCAAAAAGCTTACTTCCTAGTGCAGTTAACCCTTGAGCGAGAGCATTAAATAGCACTCCACTTGTAATCTGGCCCTAATAGATTTTTCCTTAGGCTTGATAAATTCATATTCAAGTAATCATATTTCTGCTGAAGTAATTAACAAACCTTTCAAAAGTCTCTACCCTTAAAGATTACAAGCTAATGAATAAAGTATTTTACATTTCCCAAGTGAACATTTGGCTCACAAAAACTGGGATTTTGAGATCCTCTTCTTGTATTGCAAATGTATTTTATAGGTTGTATCCATAAAGCAAGTGTATACAGGAGGATCGTAATGTTTCCCATCTCAAGTGGAAAAGTTAGGGGATTATAATTTAGTGGTTATACCTGTGGTGATTTAAATATTCAGTTCTGTGACTTTTCTTATATATTTCTTCTCTCATCCTGTGCTCTTGTTGCCTAATTTAGTTTTGGCTAATTTTTCTAATTACAGGTGAAAATGACATACTGGATGGACTTCCATACCCTGTTCAAGAAACCCAACCAGCAGAATGTACCAGACCTCCAGCAGAAGAACTGGCCTTCACTATGCCTTCTATGGTGATGGGAGTTCAAAACCAATATCAATTACAGCTAGCTCAATGTAAGATTATAAATATATATTTAGAAGGTTATAATACATTGTAATTGCATCATTTTAATAAACAAATACAGTTAACATTATACTCAGTTTGGTCTTACATTGCTTTGTCTTAAATTGCAATCTGTCAAAAATAGAGCGATCTACTGAAGGTCTCCAGTATTGTAATTTTGGTCCCTATAAGTAAACTTGCCATGGCTATATCTTGTGGTAACCTGGCAAAAGACTTTTAGAACTTAAAGGGACAGCAAACACATTGAGCTTATAATTTAAAATACCTAAGTATGCATGGTCACAAATCTTTGCAATGTATTAATTTAGTATTATTCATTATTTGTACTGCCTTGTTTTCCTGTAATTTAAGTCTGCAAATTGTAGCTTTCCAATCCTGAAAACTAAAAAAGCACACAGCAGGCTTAACAAGCCACATATATGTTCCTAATTTGAAGTTTGTTATCTTATCCTTTCTACAGAAACCAAACAATATATTTTTTTAACACAAGGACAGTGGTAGGCATTGTCAACTCCAGACTCAAGTCTAGATGGCCTCCTCTAAATAAGGAAGGTGGTGGGGGGAATTTGACTTTTGAAAAACAATTGCAGCAAAGTTTTAATCTGTTCTAAGATAGTTCAGACTCTGCTGCTATGTTTATATATTGGAAGACTATAGACAAATGTTGTATTTACAAGACATTTACTGTCCCTTTAAAGCAGGGGTCAGCAACCTATGTTTTGGAACTACATTTCCCATGATACTCAGACTCTTTTGGCTGGCTGAGTATCATGGGAAATGTAGTTCCAAAACATCTGGGGTTCCAAGGGTACTGACTCTTTCTTTAAAGGAACATTAAACACTAAGGCCTAGATTTAGAGTTGGGCGGTAGCCATCAAAACCAGCGTTAGAGGCTCCTAACGCTGGTTTTTACCGCCCTCTGGTATTTGGAGTCAGTCAGGAAAGGGTCTAACGCTCACTTTCCAGCTGCGACTTTTCCATACCGCAGATCCCCCTACGCCATTTGCGTATCCTATCTTTTCAATGGGATCTTTCTAACGCCGGTATTTAGAGTCGTGGCTGAAGTGAGCGTTAGAAATCTAACGACAAAACTCAAGCCGCAGAAAAAAGTCAGTAGTTAAGAGCTTTCTGGGCTAACGCCGGTTTATAAAGCTCTTAACTACTGTGCTCTAAAGTACACTAACACCCATAAACTACCTATGTACCCCTAAACCGAGGCCCCCCCACATCGCCGCCACTCTATTAAAAAATGTTAACCCCTAATCTGCCGCTCCGTACACCGCCGCCACTTACGTTATCCCTATGTACCCCTAATCTGCTGCCCCTAATACTGCCGACCCCTACATAATATTTATTAACCCCTAATCTGCCGCCCCCGCTATCGCTGACACCTGCATATTTTTTTTAACCCCTAATCTGCCGCTCCGTACACCGCCGCAACCTACATTATACCTATGTACCCCTAATCTGCTGCCCCTAACACAGCCGACCCCTATATTATATTTATTAACCCCTAATCTGCCCCCCACAACGTCGTCGCCAGCTACCTACAATAATTAACCCCTAATCTGCCAACCGGATCTCGTTGCTACTCTAATAAATGGATTAACCCCTAAAGCTAAGTCTAACCCTAACACTAACACCCCCCTAAGTTAAATATAATTTAAATCTAACAAAATAAATTAACTCTTATTATATAAATTATTCCTATTTAAAGCTAAATACTTACCTGTAAAATAAACCCTAATATAGCTACAATATAAATTATAATTATATTGTAGCTATTTTAGGATTTATATTTATTTTACAGCCAACTTTGTATTTATTTTAACCAGGTACAATAGCTATTAAATAGTTAATAACTATGTAATAGTTACCTAGTTAAAATAATTACAAAATTACCTGTAAAATAAATCCTAACCTAAGTTACAATTAAACCTAACACTACACTATCAATAAATAAATTAAACTACCTACAATTACCTACAATTAAACCTAACACTACACTATCAATAATTTAATTAAATACAATATCTACAAATAACTACAATTAAATAAACTAACTAAATTACAAAAAATAAAAAAGAACTAAGTTACAGAAAATAAAAAAATATTTACAAACATTAGAAAAATATTACAACAATTTTAAACTAATTACACCAACTCTAAGCCCCCTAATTAAAATAACAAAGACCCCCAAAATAAAAAAATTCCCTACCCTATTCTAAATTAAAAAAGTTCAAAGCTCTTTTACCTTACCAGCCCTGAAAAGGGCCATTTGCGGGGCATGCCCCAAATAATTCAGCTCTTTTGCCTGTAAAAAAAAAAACATACAATACCCCCCCTAACATTACAACCCACCACCCACATACCCCTAATCTAACCCAAACCCCCCTTAAATAAACCTAACACTAAGCCCCTGAAGATCTTCCTACCTTATCTTCACCATGCCAGGTTCACCGATCTGTCCTCCGAAGTCTTGATCCAAGCCCAAGCGGGAGCTGGCGATCCATAATCCGGCTGAAGTTTTCTATCAAGCCGCGGCTGAAGAGGTCCAGAAGAGGCTCCAAAGTCTTCATCCTATCCGGGAAGAAGAGGAGATCCGGACCAGCAACCATCTTGATCCAAGCGGCATCTTCTATCTTCATCCGATGACGAACGGCTCCATCTTGAAGACCTTCAGCGCGGATCCATCTTCTTCTTCCGACGTCCAACTGAAGAATGAAGGTTCCTTTAAGGGACGTTATCCAAGATGGTGTCCCTCGAATTCCGATTGGCTGATAGGATTCTATCAGCCAATCGGAATTAAGGTAGGAAAATTCTGATTGGCTGATGGAATCAGCCAATCAGATTCAAGTTCAATCCGATTGGCTGATTGGATCCGCCAATCAGATTGAGCTCGCATTCTATTGGCTGATTGGAACAGCCAATCGAGTTCCATTTGCCGTGACTGAGTGAATCTGCGTAATGTTTGGAATACGCAGTTGTCCAGGATCTGCCTGGACAGGGCTAAAGATCCCCTTAGAACACTAAATAAATGTTATGCCATGCTGAAATCTATCTTTAACTACATTCCAGTGCTAATGTGTTTGATAAGCTGAGTTCACCCTTGAATTTGAGCATCTGGACTGGCCAGAGTATCAAAAACTCCTAGTAAACTCGGTACAAGTTAATGACACAATAACTACCATATTTATAAACAATGATCTACCAAGTACCCAAGGTGCACTGTTATTCCTGAAAAAGGACCCACACCTCCAAGACATGGCTTCAGAAAAAGGAAAATCTAAAATTTTGGAATGGCCCAGTCAGAGCCCAGACCTCAATCCCATTGAAAACCTGTGGAATGACCTAAAGAAAACTGTACACAGAAGATCCCCTCACAATTAGAAAAAACTTTAACTTTTTGCAACTTTCTAATTTTCCCCTGTTATCAATTTTTCCTCCTTCTCTTGGTATATTTATTTGAAAAGCAGGAATGTAAGCTTAGGAGTCAGCCCTTTTTGGTTCAGACCCTGGGTAGCACTTGCTGATTGGAGGCTAAATGTATATTTAGTAATTTGTAAATATATACCCTCCCATTCTGCTACTGGATAAAATTGGTCACATTATGGAAGGCTGATCCTCCATGTTTTTTGAGGGCTTACAGGTTGAAGACATGTCTAATAAAGAGGGCTTTCATATGTATACATCTCCCCATTCTGCTATTGGGTGAAATTGATCCTCCATATGTGTTAAGGTCTTACAGGTAGAAGACCTGTCTAATAATGAGGATTTTCTTCCTGTTTAGAATGTGTAGTCTAGGTGATGGAAATTATTTGACAGTAATAATGTGGTTGTACAATGGTCCTTAAATAGAAGTCAAAATGAGGATGTGGGTAAAAACATGTTAAATACAGAGTTATACAGGATGTTATATAGTTCATTTCGAAGACTATATAGTGGATTATGAGAAGAGTGATTAAACTAGAAATTCAACAATGTCTATTTCATTATTTAGACCTATAGGTGTTTGGGTTCTCACAGTATTGGTGTACAGTGCACTAAAATCTAGGGTGGCCCATTTGTAATGTTGTTCCCATAAAATTCCCAAGAGTTTTGTAATGCATCAGAAGTATCTCTAATATAGGATTTTAATATTCGGACTATAGTTTGGAGGAAGTTGTCAGCAAATTCAGACTGTTTGGAGGTCAGGGAAATGATCCCTGATATAATTGGTCTGCCTGTTTTTTTTTTGTTTTTTTTTTTTTGTTGAGTCTTTAAGCATTTAAGTGATAAAACAATGATAGCTGTGTTTGAAGAGTTGATAAGTAAGAAATCTAATTATTTTTCATTTAACGTTTGATGATATTTTGTTGAATCTAATAAGCCTATGAGCCAAAAACAAGAGACAAATGTGTGAACCCACCAATCACCACTTAGCTTGTACCAAGAGTACAAAGTACATTTGAAAACAGATATGAATTTAAAAGTGTCTTAAAATTACATGTTCTATCTGAATCATGCACGTTTAATGTTGACGTTCATATCCCTTAAACTTTTCTAATTTGTTTTTAGTTGCTGGGCAAACAAGCTAAGTACCTGAAACTATCGTTCACATTACATTTTAAAAATAAGGAACCATCAACCTACTAGTTTCTCTTTATCTTAAACCTTAGAATAGAATGCAGTTCTACTTATAGGAAACACTTAAGCATGATTTACAAGAAGTAAAAAGCTATGTCTATATATGTGTATTTATGTGTTTATATGTATAATATGTATATGCTATGTGAAGAACATGGGAAAGGGAATTATTCCAATTTCATGTTGCATTAGCGCACCTGGTTATACACAATTGGGTTTGCGCTACTTGCTGGGTGTTGGGTATTTTTTCAGCTTTTTGTGCTCCATTGATGTCTATGGGGGAATACATTAACGTGGTTGTGATATTCTTATCTTGACTTATTGGGGCATATTTATCAAGGTCTGGCGGACCTGATCCGACACTGTGGATCAGGTCCACCAGACCTCGCTGAATACAGCGAGCAATACCCTCGCCGTATTCAGCATTGCACCAGTAGCTCATAAATAAAAATCAAAACTGCTTAGAGACCCCCAAAATATATTTTCTAAAACTTAACTAATATATCTTTAAAAAAATATATTTGTTTTGGTGTAAATGCAGTGATCACTTAGCTATACAATGTCACATTCCCTTTTCCAATATGGCTCCTGATATTATATTTGTAATCCCATGATCACATATATCATGTGGTTAAAAATTACCAATGGGAGAGGGATGCTTTTTACGAAAAATTAATAATATTTTTTATTATCAGTCTTTTGACCTGTGTGTTAGGTGAGTAAGCATCCTCTTTGCTCAGCTCTCCCTATAGTCTAAACTTCTTTCATTTTTGTTGCAAAAAGCTTATTTTTTTGCAGTAAAATGTATATCTTTTATTTCTAGCAGCATCGTTTCTTTGAAAATATCTTTATTTTTGTAAAGAGAATTATGGCTAAGCATCTGATGAGTGCTGAGGAAGCAGCTGAGATTCTTTTGAACTTAGACTCTGATTCCTTCTCTGATGACACATCTGCTGCAGAAAATTCTGACAGCGACTTTTTCCCTGGGCTGTCATCATATAGTGACAGTCCAAGTAAGACAGATAAACCAACTGAGCCACGGCATGGCCACAGACAGTTCAGAGCTGTCAGTTCTCATGGCAGAGGGATGGCAACAACATCTGCAGTGGCCACACAGCATACTGTGGGAGTCAGGGGCATGGGGGATGTTGCAACAACATCTGCAGTGGCCGCACATCATACTGTGTGAGTCATGGGCAGGCCTAATCTAAGCTACAACTGGACCTCCCCTAATATGGTTTAGCCAGTGTTGCCTCCATTTTCTGGCAATTCTGGCCTCTTGGTGGGCACTGCAAATTTTGAACCCATCAACTACTTTTAGTTGTTTGTGGATGATGAGTTCTTAGAATTTATTGTTCAGCAGACAAATCTGTATGCTGAGCAATTTTTTTCAAAACACTGGTGCAGAATTGAGCCGCCATGCCAGAGCACATTGATGGACAGCAACCAATTTGCAAGAGATGAGGAAATTCTGGGGCCTCACTCTGCTAATGGTGATTGTGCAAAAGCCAAGCATAGCCTCATATTGGTCAAAGAAGTCTACTCAGATGACCCATATCTTCCCTGCTACAATGAGCAGGGACAGATATATGTTACTGCTCAATTTTTTGCATTATAATAATAATGCAAATGCTCTACCACGGGACAACCCAGAACATGACGATTGTTTAAAATAAGGCCTGTTCTTGACCATTTATTGGCAAGATTTCAAAAGTGCTACACTCCAGGCCAGAACATATCGGTCAATGAATCCTTAATCTTATGTAAGGGATGTATTGTTTTTAAACAATACGTTCCTTCTAAGAGAGCTCTCTATGGGATCAAGCTGTATAAGCTGTGCGAGAGCTCTAGTGGATACACCTATCGTTTTAGGGTATACACTGGCAAGGATTCTGTTCTAGCACCCCCTGGCTGTCCCTCCTCCCTTGCTGCCAGTGAAAAAATAATGTAGGACTTACTCCACCCAATATTTAATAAAGGTTACCATGTATATGTGTATAACTTTTACACAGGTGTGCCATTATTAAAATTGCTATATAGCAAGGGCACTGTTGCGTGCGGCACAATCCGTGCCAATCGCAAAGGCTTTCCGACTCACATGTTCAGAAAGCAAAAGAGAGGAGAGACCTCAGCTTTGTGCTCTGATGAGCTGCTAACTGTTAAATTTACAGACAAGAAGGATGTGCATCTTCTCACAACTATACATGAAGAGAGGACATCACCTGTTTATGTCAGGGAGCAGAACACACCAACTATAAAACCCATATGTATCCTGGATTACAATCAGCATATGGGAGGGGTAGATAAGACTGACCTGATGCTTAAACCATACTCTGCTTCTTGCAAAGCATGCACATGGTAAAAGAAACTCGCAGTCCACTTGATACAATTGTCAATGCTTAATGCATTTGTCCTGTATCAGGCTACCCAAGGAAGAGGGCTACATTTCCTGAAATTTCAGGAATATATTATTAAAGTAACTGGGCCAAGTGAGAAGAATGCAAGGTTGCATGACCGTCACTTTGCTGCGTATATACCAGCTTCTGAGAAAAAACTTTCCCTAGTAGAAGGTGTAGAGTGTGCAGTCAGCATGGACGTCGTAAAGACACCCACTACTACTGTCCAGACTGCCCCTCTAAACCAGGGCTATGCATGCCAGAATGCTTACGTATTTATCATACTATGGAAACATACTAGCTGCATGCCCTCACAACCCCAGGAGGCTCTGAAATGCAGATACATGTCCCTGGTTGAGGCTTACGCCTGACCAGCCCAGTGCCCTGGTTGAGGCTTATGCCTGACCAGCCCAGTACCATGGTTGAGGCTTATGCCTGACCAGCCCAGTGCCCTAGTTGAGGCTTACGCCCGACCAGCACAGTACCCTGGTTGAGGCTTATGCCTGAACAGCACAGTGTACTGGTTGAGGCTTATGCCTGAACAGCACAGTGTACTGGTTGAGGCTTATGCCTGAACAGCACAGTGCCCTGGTTGAGGCTTACACCTGACTAGCCCAGTGATTGAGATGCTTCTAGCAAAGGGTACGTATGAAGGGAGATATGAAAGGTTTGTGACTGGCCAGTGATAGGGGTTGTGTTTCTGTGAGTGAATAAAAATACAACAGGTGTGTGTATGGTCAGTAGTAGGGATAAAAGTCTTGATGTATGTAGGGGTGGGTGCTTCTATGAGTGAATCAGACATGAAAGGTGTGTGAATGGTCAGTAGCAACGGTTGAAGCCTTGATGTGGCGTTACTGCTCACATGGGTATCCATGTGCTAATTCAACCAGTGTGAGTGCATGTAATGCTTGTGTGGATAATGCAAAAGAGTGTTATATTTTTAAACATAAAATAAAATAATTTGGAACTAGGTTAGTCAATTAATGAGGTAGATAAAACTGTTTAATTGCATGTATATCCCCTATACGTTTAAAATGTTTCAAGGTAGCCATGTCTGCAGTTTAACAGCTGTAGCCACCTTGGAATTAGCGATACAGTATACAAGGTGCACCGTTTTGGAAAGTGCACCCCTTGACGCATAAAATGAGGGGCTGCATGTATTGCTAGCACAAAATTGGGGTGTGGAAGACATAAATGAACATGTCACTTTGCTTAGAAAAAAATATTTTCTAAGCAAAGCACCATATTCCATGAATATTTGTGCACTCCACTTTTGTGCTAGAAGTACATATAACCCCTCATTTGATGAGTCAGGGGGTGTACTTTCTACAAATGTGTACTTTATGTACCCTAATTTAACTTCCCAGGTGGCTAGAGCTGTTTAAGTGCAGATATGGCAACCTTGAAAATCTTAGTTAAAATTGTCTTTAAACATTTAGGGGTGATGTCTGCAGTTTAACAGCTCTAGCCACCTGGGAATTTAAGATACAGTATACAAGATACACAGTTTTGGAAAGTACATCCCCTGGCACATCAAATGAGGGGCTGCATGTATTGCTAGCACAAATTTGGAGTGTGTAAGAAATAAATAAACATGTTGCTTTGTTTATTTTTTCTTTAGTTTTTTTTTTATCACAAGTGTGATATTCGCTCATTTGTTGCACACTTCAGATATGTGATACAAATACAAATTAAACCTTGATACAGCTGGGGGTGTACTTTCTAAAAATATATAGTTTTGTTGTCATATCTTAACTTCCCAGGCAGCTAGAGCTGTGTAATTGCTGGCAACAAAACATTCAATTTAAAGATTCTTTTTGTTAAGGTCTATCAAATTGACACGTAACAAAAGAAAGAATTGCCAGAATATAGAGACTAGTAATAGATTTTTTTTCCAGAAGGTAATTTTGTAAAAGGAATCCAGGGATTGAATAGTCCCAGGTGGAATCAACAGGGGGTGAAACCCAAAATTAGAAGGCAGAATAGAGATTATGAGCAAAATACAAAATTTTGGTCCTCTAATGTACACAGACAGGGAAACCACAAGTCAGGGCATTTTTTAGGAACTCCCCCGTGGAGACAACAGGGGAACAGGCCGGAATGGAGAGGGGTACCAATAAATGCCCTAGGTACTCCAAGAAAACAAAAATGCATGTTAGACGATACAGAGGCACTAGAGGAGGCATCAAACAATGAAAAAAGGAACAGAAAAAAATGGAATTAGAAATGAGATGTAAATTGATTTTTAACCTTTCAGATAAAACTTTTAGTGATGATGAGATGAATTTACTGTCTAGAGGATTACATTTTGCCCCTATCTCCCAACCTAACCAGTTTGAACTGTTTATAGATGTCCAGAGATACATCAGAAAATTAACCTTAAAAAGGTATTATGATAAAGCCGAAGTGTCAACTAATACTCTTCTGAATGAAGAGGATGCATACACACTGGCAAACCTAGAACATCTAGCGAAAATGGAACTCAATTTGTGTCCAATGGTGTTACAGATGAGGAACTGTTAAACATGTCAATACATGAGGAAGAACTAGAAAATGTGTTACATTGTCCATTAAAAAGAAAATCTATTTTCTACCCTCAGAACATGCAAAGTGAATATATTAAGACATTTAATATATTGGTTTGCGAGGACATTAACAAATTGTTTGTTAATAATAAACCAGAACACAATAATCTCACGAAAGGAAAAAGAGCTTCCCTTAAAGCCCTAACAAACGATATGGATATGGTGTACCGTTGTGCAGATAAGGGAGGGGGCATAGTTGTGCAAAATAGACACGATTACTTGAAAGAAGCTTACAACCTACTAAATGATAAAGATACCTATTTGCCTTTAACTTTTAATCCTACCTTAAGCTACAAGAAGGAACTATTTAACCATCTTTTTGTAGTGAAACAGGAGGGTATTCTTAATCAAAATGAGCTTAACTATCTGTATGAAGTGTATCCAAAAGTGACATGCTTCTACCACCTCCCCAAATCCATAAAAATGCTAAGGCACCACCGGCGAGACCCGTTGTATCAGGAATTGGGTCCCTGTGTGACAACGTCCAAATATATAGATTATTATTTACAACCCATGGTTAAGACAACTCCTGCATATCTCATGGATACAGTAGATGTAATTAATAAATTTGAAGGGCAGAACTGGGAACCAAATTTTTTCTGGGTCACTTGCGATGTCTCTCTCCTTTATACAAGTATCCCCCATGATAAAGGGGTGTCAGTAATTGGGGCGGAATGTTTGAAAAGAAATATATCATCGGGACACACTAAATTTTTGAATGAGTCTATAAGGTTTATTTTGTCACACAATTATTTTTTGTTTGAGAATAGGTTTTACAAACAAATACAGGGAACAGCGATGAGGACTATGTTTGCCCCATCGTATGCGAACCTGTATATGTCTAATTATGAAGATAAATACATATGGAATAATAACCCCTATTCTTCTAATATCTATATGTATTTTAGATATATAGATGATATCATTATGATCTGGCAAGGGGAACCTCATAACATAAAGGAATTGGTTGACCATATGAATACAAATGATTTTAACCTTAAATTTACTTTCTCCTGTTAGCAAACACATATTAATTTTCTGGACCTCACTTTATTTATTAATTCACGTAAAGTGGTAGTAATTTATTTTAGAAAGGACACTGACAGGAATGGATTACTAGATGCACGAAGTGGCCACCTTAAACACTGGAAGAACAACATTCCTTTTGGCCAGTATCAACGCATCAAGCACAATTGTACGAATATCCAAGATTATAATCAAGAGTCAGAAATCCTCACCAGGAAATTTGAGGATAAAGGATATAATAAACATCACCTAGTTAAAATGAAGGAGAAAGTAGATTTGATAGATAGGAAATCGCTGTTAGCAAATTCAAAGTATCGATTCAGGGAACACCTTTATAACTTTGAAAATGGTTTGGAAACCCACAGTGTCTCCCAACACTTTAAATTAGTTCACAATAAAGATCCCAAGGATTTAGAAATAAAAAATCATAGAGTGGATCCCTCCTAATGTTTGGGATACTAATAGATTACTATAGCTCCGACAGCGGGAGACATATTGGATCAAAAAATTGGATTGTCTCCACCCTAAAGGGATGAATGTTGATCTAGATATCCAGGCATTTTTGACATGACTCACCACGGTTGGAACTTTGCATTTTTTACAACTACAGGCATGGTTATATATAGGGGCATATAATTAGTACTTTTAGGGTTTTGATATCCATTTAGAAATCCAAGTATGTCTTAAATGTTTATATATATTTATCTTTCTTATTTAATTATCATATATATATATATATATATATATATATTCTTTTATAATTTTTGCTGAATTGTACTATATATGATTACTAGTACACATTTTCTTTTATAATTTTATGTAATGGAATTCTTAATATATGCAATTATGAGGGCATTTTTATAAAGAATATGTTTTAATTTAGGTATCTCCACATTGTATATCTTAAAATGTATATGTGTTTAATTTGTAAGATTTTTTGTCTTTTTATAACAGCCCGGTTTTATTTTAGATATCTGTTGGAACAGAGAACAGAAAGAGGCGCCTTATGGGACAGTATCGTGGTGTCGCTAAACAGCAGGTAGGGGCAGACAGCACACACAAGGAAAAATACTCACAAGTGAGACGGCATAAACGTATGCCAAACTAGACAGGACGGAACCTTAGTCGCCCACCAGACGGTCCAATAGGAGGAAGGCTCTAGCGTTCCAGTGGTCCAATCCGCTACGGCGGACGAATACAGACGTCAGAAGCCCAAAGCGTCTGTGGGAGGATCAATGGCTCAGAGTCCTTAGTGTAAGTGGCAAGATACCGCTCCACACATAGGATCAGATAGTAGATAGTGAGAGCGGGGGTATCGTAAAAGAAATTTTTATTGATAAAATTGAATTTAAAACTGTTTAAAATACAAAGAAACAGCAACGCGTTTCTCGACCTTCCGGTCGTTTCATCAGGCTGATATTCACTTTGAAAACCCCGCTCTACTTAACATAATGATCATCCAATCACAGCCCGATCTATTGTCCACACCCATCATCGAACCAATCATAAATTGTGATTGGTATCTATGGTGACAATCGCACCTGTTCTGTAATCAGAGATGAAGAGTGTAAAGACGATAATGCTGACTGTGATCAGTATACATACATAACCAAAAAATGACTGCAATGTCGAAATGTAATAAATTCGTATATAATTCCAATAAAAATATCGAGAGATACTGGAAATTAGCAGTTGTTACTATTGTAAAAAAAGAGGTGTTTGGCTGAAAAAATGTGACAGAATTGTGTCTGTATTTCTCCTGTGTAATAGTTGCGATGTGTGATAGTTGCAATGACGAAAGGAAGTTTAAAATATCATATAAACCACCATAACATACAGATGCAGTATTATTGTACCATCTGTAAGCTAATGCAATAAAAACTTAATTGTAGGGCATGAGTAAATTAATATTCATAAACCTGTTGGTGATAAAACTACATATTTAAAGGGACCAAGTTTTCTGATGAATAGTAATGTAATAGCATATTTAAAGGGACCATGTGTTCTAATCGATGGATATAATAATTTATTATTCATATGTGTTGAAGGTGTAATGTATATTGACAAATAAATTTGATAGATAGGTATCTATAGGTATATTATTATGATAGCCTCCACATATTTGAATGGCCTATATGTTCTAACAGATAAATATCAATGTATGGTCATAAATGATTTTGTCTCTAAATCTGAATATAATTAACTTGTAAAGTGTTCTTAATAATCAAACCAGTTATATCTAGTTGGTCCGAGACCATAGACGTCTACTCCAATGAGGATAATTGGTTGGTAATAAATAACCTACAACAAAATCAGGCAGAGGGACTATAGAAATGGACCTTTATGAGAAGGCTGCCAAATCGACACATAAATTGAGACCATCAGGGTGCATGCTTTTCAGCAGATGGATCCAATAAGTCTCCCTCTGTCTGAGCCTAAAAAAACGGTTATAAAGATGAGATTTAGGAATGAATTCTATGGGATTGACAGAATAACAATTAAGATCTCCCCTATGTACATCATTACAGTGTCTTGATACACTATGAAGTCTGTAGTTATTCTTCATATTTCGATGGTGTTCAGACCATCTGGTGCTAAGGTATCTACAGGTACGCCCTACGTATTGTACCCCACAGACACATGTAAGTAGATAAACTACATAAGAGGAAGCACAAGAAGCACGGCCAATGATGGTATAGGATTTGTGGGTGATACTAGACCTAAAGGTTTTTTGCCGATCACCAATGAAAATACACATCTTACAACGGGCTCGTCTGCACTTATAAGACCCATGTTGTAAATTGTTCCTATTATTTCCCGGGGAAGGTTGTCTATGTTTGACAATCTTGCTCGGAGCCAACATTGTTTTGAGGGTTGGTGCCCTTCTATAGACTATTCTGGGTTTGTCGTCCAAAGTTCTTTTCAAAATAGGGTCTTTAAGTAATATTTGCCAATGACGTGTGACAATCTCTCTAATTAGATTATGATTAGAGTTGAATTGGGTAATGAACAACGGATCTTTATGAAAGGTACTGTTATTTATTGGTTCTAATCGTGCATTGGACTCAGTAAAATACAATTCTCTATTGTCATTTTTGGCTCTCAAGAAGCCATTTTCGATGATAGAATTAGGGTAATGTTTCTCCCTAAAGCGTTCCTTCAAGGTAAGGCTTTGTGTTTCATAGTCTGCCATAGAACTACAGTTACGGCGCACTCTTTTGAACTGACCATAGGGGACGTTCAATTTCCACGGGTGATAGTGACAGCTCTTGAAGTCGAGGTAGCTATTACAATCTACTGCCTTGAAGTGGGTAGTGCTAGTCACTTGGCCCTCAGTAAAACTAAGATTAAGATCTAAGTACACTATTGATTGCCTCTCAATAGTACTGGTAAACGCTAGGCCTCTATTGTTGGTGTTTAGATGTTCAACAAAAGATTCAGCACTGGACGGTTCGCCCCTCCAAATAAAGATAAGGTCATCTATATATCTTCCATAGTATACCAGGTTCGCCCCATATGCTGAATCGTAGATGTAACATTGTTCAAAGGAACCCATAAACAGGTTCGCATAACTACCCTTAGTTTGGATATAGAATTCGTCTTGAAAGACAAAGTAGTTATGTCTCAAGATAAAAGCAATAAGATCTAGAAGAAACTCTCGTTGGGTCTGAGGTAAATATAAATCTTTTTCCAAATATTCGGAAACTGCCTGTAGGCCCATATCATGGGGAATGTTGGAATACAGGGCCTGAACATCACAGGTGACCCAAATCATATCGGATGTAATGCGGTATGATTCCAGTTTTTTAAGCAGATCGGCTGAATCACGAATGTAGGATTCTAGACCAAAAACATACTTCTGTAGGAAGTAGTCAACATATGATGAGACATTGTCAGTAAGATTGCCGATCCCTGCTATTATAGGTCTTCCAGGGGGGCATGAACGGTTCTTGTGGACCTTAGGAAGGTGGTAATAAAAGGCCAGATTAGGTTCAGTCGGAATCAAATAATTCTTCTCCTTTTTCAGAAGTATGCCTTTGTCAAAAGCTGATGTTATAATTTGTTTTAATATGGCTTTAAACTCCACAGTGGGGTCTGAGTGTAATTTCTTATAATAAGCAGTATCATGTAGGATTTTCCTGGCTTCCAAAAGGTAGTCAGTACGATCCTGAAGGACCACTCCACCGCCCTTATCGGCCTGTCGTATTACCAGAGATTTATTATTTTTAAGGTTGTTAAATGCACGTTTTTCATTGGGGTATAAATTATCTTTCTTGGGGATCTTTGTTGATATTTTCTCAAAATCATCGTTCACTAATTGTCTGAAAATCTCAATGTGTGAATTATTATTGAGCTGAGGCGTAAAATTAGATTTATTTTTGAAAGGTGTATGTATGTAACCATCACATAAATGATCCATTAAGGTCTCTGGGTCAAAAATGGAGATTGTTTCATGTCTAAGCCTATCATCCATGGAATTGGTAAGAATTGGTCTCATTGTGTCATTTTTCAAAGTTTTTTCCGCAAAGTATTTCTGCATGGATAACTTTTGCGTGAAATTGTTTAAGTCAACAAAGAGTGAAAATGTATTATGTTTATTGGTAGGACAATATGACAGACCTTTACCTAGGACCCGTATCTCGTCGTTTGTCAGGTTATGTGAGGATAGATTGTAAATACCCTTTTTTAGGGTCTGTAATCGTGCCTCTTTGCTGGCTGTGCCTCTTCCTCTGTGCCCTCGTTTCCGTGAGGTCTTTTGCCTTTTTGTGGGGCCGTAAGGGAGGTCATCGGTTCTAGGTAACCGGATATGGTTTTCTGTTTCCATGCTGGTGGTCTGGGGCCTGATTCTAAAAAATGTGGAGAATTATTAGATGATGGTCCTGCCTGATCGTAAACTGGACCTGGATTAGAAATAGGAAGGCAAGTTGATTCAGCCCTATAGTGATCATTATTGGTATTCATTTGTGGTCTATTGTTAGGAAACCGACGACTATTCTCATTGTTGGCCCTTGGGCCATCATAAGTATGATGGTCATTCAGGCTGGATGTTTTCCTGTGGGACCCTGAATCTCGGTTTCCCAAGAAGTGGCCTCTAGATTTGTCATAGTTGTTAGGAGGGTGGTATTCCCCATTGTAGTCATGGTGATGATTCCTCGAATCATTTGACCTGATGTTATTAGATGCATCATTCTGAGTGTGAGGTCTAGAATGATGATAGTCATAGGAGTAGTTTCTAGTACCTGAGTAATCATTATGATACTGTCTGTTGGAGGGATAAGTCCGATTTGGAAATTCCCTTTTATCATGTTGGTACATGTGTCTGAAGGAATCTTGATGATAATTATTTCTTCTCTCAAAACCCTCATGAGGTCTAGGAGAATTGTAGTGATAGGTATTTCTTCTATCAAAACCTTCATGGTACCTAGGAGAGTAGTACCTAGGGTCATTATAGGAGTTTCCACCATTATCATTATGATGGTGGAGATTAGAAGCCGAAGGCTTAAAATTATTCCTATTTTGGTGTTGGGCAGTGTTCTTATATCTGTCTTTATTTTTGGAATAATTGACTACTGTCCAATCATAATTCGAATTCTTATGGTCCCCTGTTGTAGGTGTTTTAGGATAGTCTGCATTTTGTTGAGTGTCTGAATCCAAACTCAACTGTGGGTAAGTTGGATCAGGCTTCTTATCTTTATTTTTATTATAAGTATATACTTGGCCTTTCTGGTAGTCATCGTCATCTCTCAGTAATTTTCTATTTTTAATGGCCATCAGTTCTTTTTGAAAACATTCTGTTTTTTCCAAAACCATAGAATTCAATTCGTCATATAATGTAGAATTTTTAAATTTTTCCAAACTCATTTGGATAGAGTTAATTTCTTTGGATGCATGTTCAACCAAAGTTGTTCTATGTGAAATCAGAATGTTAATGAAAGTGGTGGAGCAGACGTGCATAGCTTCTTCCCATTTTGTGTTAAGGGCCATATTGTCCTTAAAAGAACAGTTTTTATGTAATCTAAGGCCACGTGGTATTTGCTTTTTATCTAGATATTTCTGCAGCATCTCTGCATCTAACCAATGCCTGCATTCAATATTAATTGCATCCTCTAGTTTGGCAAATAATGCATGTATAGATAGATTTTCTGTATTGTTTTCAGCATTTTCTGTTAAGGGGCAGGTTGACTCTATGTGTGATACTAACATAAGTCTTTTGTTCGTCCTTTCGCTAACAGATAACATTGTATTATTAAGTCTTGCTAATACTAGTTAGTGAAATCTAAATCTATTAGATGTGAGTCGACAGTAAATAGCAGTCGTGTAAAAATGAATTTGGAAAAGTAAAAAGTAACAGAGGTGCTGTAGATGTTCAGTGTAAAACCTGTACTATTAGTGAAGGACCTGATATATTGTAGTTAATTCATCCGTGTGTATCACGTGTGATGTAGAGTGTAAGTAAGAAAATATGAACGCCTATTTGATAGTAGGTGTGACCTATATATAAGTAGGATAGTGAGACCTATAGGGTAGTGAACAAATCCCTGTAATGAAACACTCGTGTGTGAATTGATGAGGAACCGAAATAGTGAATGCAATACACAACAGCAGAGTGAGTATAATAAAAAAGACATCAAATGCAGTTGGAAACAAACAAAATAATAAAATCTTAAAAAATAACCAGTGGTAATGTGAATAAGTACTGGACCTTAATAATACATATGTGCTAGCATATCAGAATGTGCATATAAAGATCAGATTCATAAACCTATTAGCATAAAACCTAATCAGATAACAAACTCAGATGACGGCATGGAACACATATAAGGATTGATAAAACTTAATGATAAAATATATATCGCTGATATAACAGAATATAAAAACAATTATTAGGCATATGAAAAAAAATACAAATTAAAAAAACAAATATTATGCAAAAGGAATACAAATTATAAAAACAAGTATTATGCAAAGGAAAAGTCTATGTGCCAGAGTATAAAGTTATATGCAGCAAACCTCCCAAGCTTGGCGATGCCAGGATGATCATTATGTTAAGTAGAGCGGGGTTTTCAAAGTGAATATCAGCCTGATGAAACGACCGGAAGGTCGAGCAACGCGTTGCTGTTTCTTTGTATTTTAAACAGTTTTAAATTCAATTTTATCAATAAAAATTTCTTTTACGATACCCCCGCTCTCACCATCTACTATCTGATCCTATGTGTGGAGCGGTATCTTGCCACTTACACTAAGGACTCTGAGCCACCATTGATCCTCCCACAGACGCTGTGGGCTTCTGACGTCTGTATTCGTCCGCCGTAGCGGATTGGACCACTGGAACGCTAGAGCCTTCCTCCTATTGGACCGTCTGGTGGGCGACTAAGGTTCCGTCCTGTCTAGTTTGGCATACGTTTATGCCGTCTCACTTGTGAGTATTTTTCCTTGTGTGTGCTGTCTGCCCCTACCTGCTGTTTAGCGACACCACAATACTGTCCCATAAGGCGCCTCTTTCTGTTCTCTGTTCCAACAGATATCTGCCATTATCCTACCTTTGGGAGTGCTGCCGTCTGATCGGGTGGCCTGTGGTGTGGTATTACCTTGCCTCCCCCGAGACTGGTTCTGTTTTATGTGCTTTGCTTCTCATACATGCGCACCTCCACAAGGACTCAATCCTCGTTTTATCGGTTTTATTTTAAGGGTTAATGGTATTGAGCACCTCCCTCCCTGCCTTTAAAAGACAGGAAGGAAGTGCTTTCAAATCACTCTTGAAAAAGTTCCTATTTGGGAACGAAACGTACATTGAGTGAAACATTTCAGTTTGGGTCCGGTGAGGCTATGGTAGTGCTAGTAATTGACAAGCACAACATGTGCTGAGGACTGATTTTTAAATAAAAACCTGCCTCAGGGGTTTGTACCCAGTTGCAATACGGACATTGTATCACAGCGCAATTTTCACTTATAAAGTATAATGTAAAGTGTGTCACGTTAAACACTAGCATTGGTTGTTGGTACATGCCTCCAATTGTCTAGCCATTGAAAGAACGGCAAAGTGTTTGAAGACATCCTGATTGGTTGCATCTGGACACACACCCTGTTCAACAAGTGCTGGATACGCTGATCTGAATCCTTGTCCATCTTGGAGAAGACGCTGAAGCGGGTTTGCTGCAATTTTAAACTGTTGTATGATCGCGTTTTTATATCTGACAAAGTGTTAGTGTGATTCTGTATCAAGATCAATATTAAAGGTGTTACACTGATCTGCACTTAGATGCGTTTGTGCGCTCCTGTTCTTTCTTTTGTTACAGTTTTCTATGCAGAGTTCGTGATGGGACTCTATTAAAGGAGCAGCAGTATTGATGTTCCATTATTGGACTTCCTTCATCTTTGTATTAACTGAAAAGACTGAAAGAGCTCTATGTGGTATTTCTGTATCTTCCATTATAGAGGAATATCCAAGTAAGCTATATTAGTACTTTGTTAATCCATTATTTACAGTGGTTTTTAGGAAGTGACACATTGTACAGAGAGTTTTTATGTATGCTGTATTATTTGACTATAGAATTAGTTTTCATACAAGTACGTTTTGTATGATTTAGATCAGCGCCTAGTACTCCCTCTGTTTTTTCTTTGTGTGTTTTTTTTTAATCAAATTGACATGTTGGCAATAAAACAGTAGAAAAACACAGTGAAGTTTTCTCAATTTTTGCTTATTTTAGACAGGTTACCTACTGCAAATATTTAGCAACACAGGTTTAGATGATAGAGTTTAGAAAAATAAAATTACAAACTAATTTTTATTGATTGTGGGGTAGAAAAATACACTTTTTTCATATGTTATGCTTTATTTTTAAAAGCTGTTGAGACATACACAAATAATAATGGTATATTTTGAAACTGCTGGGTCTGCTGAAAAAAACAATATATAGTTTGTATAGTTTATTTACACAAACTTTACTTCTACAAGTGTTTAAACGTGAACTGCAACAAAAAGCTCAAAACTAGCTTAGCACCCAGGTGGGAAATAGCTTAGCAGCAAAAGGGTTAATATTACACGAGAATACATTTTATAAAATATTTTATTGAGGGAAATTGATAACAACAAACTGAGGGCAATAATCAGACAGACATTGGCCTGAGCCAATAGTACAATGTTATACCGGTCACATTTGAGTTACGCCTCATTAATACGTGTGTAAAATCCCCCAATTTGAATTTTATTGTTGAATTATTGGGAATGGGGATGACATTAACCAACATTTTCTCCAAATAAAGTGAGTATATAGTGAATTATGGGGGGGCATGGAAGGGGAAGGGTATCAAGGAGAATAATAGGCAACTAGGTAAATCAGCGCATCAATCTTTGTTACTATTAAAAGAGACAAAAGAGGAACTACTTTTGGCCCAGGCCCAGAACCTAAGAGAGAATAAAGAGTACGAGGGACAGAGGGGAAAGAAGAAGAAGAGGAAAAAAAAAACCAAACAAACAACAACAACAAAAAAACCAATTGTTTTAATAAATTAGTATTGTAGTTGTAGCCAGTCGTTCCATATAGCCCAATAACTATCCATGTTGTCTTGCATTTTATGTACATATTTCCATAGTTGCAAAATGGTTAGCCAGGTCACAAATGCTTTGTAATGTAGGGGGGTCTATTTGCTTCCATGTTCTGGCTATGCAAAGTTTTGCAGCTGCTAAGATATGTATTAGGATTTTCTGTGTGGGGACTGGAGTTTTTACATCAAACATATGAAAGAGAACTGTTTGGGTGGAGAGTGTAATATGAATACCTAAAGACTACAGTAATGATTTTATCTCAGTCCATAAGGATACTAGTTTCGAGCACATATACCAGATGTGAGGATCTGAACCCTGCTGACCACATTGCCTCCAACATTGTGGGGAAACAGAACTAAACATTTTAGAAAGTTTCAAGGGAGTTCTATGCCACTTTAAGATAACTTTAATATAAACTTTAAGTACTGTTACAGAGTGTAATGTTTTTTAGTAAGAGTGATCGCTTTAAAGATATCTTGCTCAGGAATTATAAGATCTAGTTCGCGTGACGCCTAGGAAATATACTGTCAACAAGGTGTTGTAGTGGAATGTAAGGGGTCTCACCATACCCTTCCCCCTCATCTACGTCTCCTCCCATTTAGCAAGTTCCCTAAGTCTGTGTTTCAGGAAATTCCACGAATTTACTAAGCTTATGATCCTGTGTGCTTCAAAAGGGAGCCATGAGGGACTCACTTCTTGTAATTGGAATAGTTGGGCTACCATGGCCAATCTGCTTTTCATATATAGGTCTTTTATATGGACTATATTAAGGTTCTTCCATCAATCTGTGTGAATATTAGGGAAGTCCCAAAATATGCCATCTAAATGTTGGATAGGGGAAAGATAAGGAGATATTTTGAAACGGTGTCTGAGATCATGCCATAAGGTTATATTCTGCTTAACTTTAGGGTTATCAACTAGCTAAGCCAAAGATTTATGTCTCGGGACCCATATGACATGAGATAGTTCTAAACCCTCTGGAATGGTCAATTCCTCCAATCGGTACGAGCCCGGTCTTTCTTCCCTTTGACTCCAAGCTGCTATGTGGGTCAGCCGGGCTGCCTCGTAGTACAAAAATACATTAGGAAAGGAGGTTCCCCCCCTCTTGTGACTTGTTTCTGAAGGATCTTATGAGCTATTCTTGGGATGTTGTTATTCCATACATATCTGAGGAACAACCGGTGAATCTGTTGGTTTTGAGTGGTACATTTAAAGGAAGACATCTAAAAAGGTACAAGACCTTTGGCAAAAGGGACATTTTTATAGTGGCAATTCTCCCTAGCCAAGAAATCTCTCTGTGGTCCCATTTTGCTATTAAGGATTTAATTTCATGTATGAGTGCTTCAAAATTAAACTTAAGAGTGTCCTCAGTGTTTGCACTGAGCTTAATGCCTAAATGTGTTAGATGGCCAAGGGACAAGTTAATAAATCAGGAGTGGAGTTGATTAGGTAAGCCTCAGTTTTAGAGCAATTCACTTTATAGTAGCAATTCACTTTATAGTAGATATATCTTCCAAACTATTCAATTAACTGTAACACTGAGTTTATAGAGGTAACAGAATCCAACAGCAAAAGAGTGACTTCATCAGCAAATAATACTATTCTGTGATTGATGTTGAGTTTGGGGATGGCCTGGGCCAATGGTTCCATAACCAGGGCAAATATCAGAGGTTAAAGGGGGCATCCCTGCCTTGTAACATATCTCTGGTGAGCAGAAACCTGTGTCTCTAACCCTAGCAAATGGTGAGGAGTATAAGACCCGAATCGCACAAATGACCGCCTCAGGGAACCTGAATGCCCTCAGGACCTCCCAAAAGTCATCCCATCGGACCCTGTAGAAAACCTTTTCGGCATCCAGCGACAGGGCTGCAATGGGAGTCCCCCTAATTTTGACACCTGAGAAGATTGGAAGAAGTCTATTGGTATTATCAGGACCTTGCCACCCTTTAGTGAAACCCACCTGGTCTACATGGATCAAGGATGGAAGTATATGGACTAATCTATCTGCAATCAGTTTTGAATATAACTTAGTGTCAACATTTATTAATGAAATAGGTCTGTAATTGCCACATTGCAACATATCTTTATCTGGTTTCGGAATCGCTATTATCAAAGCCTCTAGGTTTTCCCTCAATATATGGCCCTCAGATTTTATTTCGTTGAATAATTGGTGAAGAGTTGGGAGTAGGTTTGGGTTAAGCTTTCTATAAAAGGAGCAGGGGAAGCCATCTGGGCCAGGGGCTTTATTGTTTTTTAACATTTTAACCGCATTTTAATCTCCCTCAAGGTAAAAGGTATAAGTAGACTAGTTTTAGCTTCTTCAGAAAGGGAGGGTAAATTTAAGCCCTGTAGAAATGCAGATATCTTTGCAGTAGGAGCCTCTGGGGGTCTTTCATGGTTAGCAATATTATATAACTTAGCATAAAAATTTGCAAAGGCCTTGCCTATATCAGAAGGAGCTATAGCTCTCTGGCCATCATGTTCAATGTAGGGAATTCAGGATAAAGCTGTCTGTTGTTGAAGCTTGTTCGCAAATAATGAGTCAGCTTTGTTGCTTTTATAATACATGGTTTGCTTGAATTTAGCTAGAGCTGATTGAATCCGCTGGACTTCAATATCTTTGATTTGGCCTTTTAACTTGGCTATTTTATCTGAAAGGGTTTAATTTGTTTTGTCTTTCTTTGGCCCTAAGATCACATGCTAATTTGACTAGCAGGGCCCCTCTGGCATTACGCACGGTGTCGGTATTGGCTATGCAGAAGCCTCTAATGTAAGATTTAAATGCAGCCCATCTTATCTGGTGAGTAGTTTGTCCTATCGGGTTAGTCAGAAGGAATTCATCTATTTTTTCTTTAATCTCTTTAGTGAAGGAAGGGTCTTCCCACAGGGATGGTGGAAGCTTCCACGAGGGTCGTACTTAAGGGGAACCAGCTTCTTTAAGGGATAGTGTGACCGTGTCATCATCAGAACAGACACAGGTGTGAATTTTGGAGGTCAGCACCTCATTGAGAGTCCAAGAGTCTACGAAAAAGTAGTCAAGTCTTGAATAAGACTGATGAGGTCGGGGAAAAGTAAGAAAAATCCTTAGCTTCTGGATGGCATGATCTCGAAAACATTGTATAAAGAGTATTGAAATAGCAGATTTCTAAATTTAGGGGCCGTAGCTGTTAGAAAGGAATCTAATTGTTTCCCTTGGGGGAGTCTTTTATCCATGGAGGGGTCCCAGACCAAATTAAAATCTCCACCTAGCACTAATGTTCCCTGTCTAAGGCAATCTACCATACCGAGAATCTTCCGGAGAAAAGGTAATTGGCCTTGATTTGGGGTTTTTATGTTTACTAGTATGATTGTTCAGCTTGCCAATTAAGATAAGGAAACGCCCCTCTGGGTCTTGTTCGGCATGTATTAAGTGGAACGCCACATGTTTACCTATCAATATAGATACCCCTTTACTTTTCTTGTGAAATGATGAGCTATACACTATTGGGTAGTTAGGAAATTTCAAAGTTGGGGTTTTGTCAGCAGCCCAGTGGGTTTCCAGGAAAAAAGCCACAGCCACGTGTAGGGATTTCAAGTAGTTTTGTAGTAAACTGTGCTTAGTTGGGGAGTTCAGTCCCTTCACATTTAGTGTAGTGAAATTGAGAGCGGTTACAGGGAAGAGAAGAGTAGAAATTAAGTCCTAGAGCCTGGCTACTTGGTTAAGTAGTTCTATGCAAAATAACAATGTAACAGTAGATTAGCACTGCTCAAACTGGAATAAAAAGGGTAAGTTAAGCAAATCGGTGTTCCTTTGTTTATGAAGTAAACATATATAATGGGGGGGAAGGGTAGATAGTTTGTTGTATTTACCTATTTTATATGGTGATGACTTGTTAAAAGATATAGTCAAGAGAGGTTGCAGATTTACCTATAGAAGGAATCTCACTTTAGGTAACATGGTTTCACCTAGCCAACTGTGTAAACCTGAGAGTCAGAGTTCATGGCTCAATTCACTTCCTATGTTACCAACCAGTCTTTCTACAACCGAGGGTGCTTTAATTGTTCAACCACGTTCGTGATTGACCTCATTGGTTGTACATATAATAAGTTACAGTACATGGGTATGACTACCCGTGATGTTCGTACTCAGATACAGGAACATCTGGGGTACATCAGGAGCAAGATTTTCTGTTCTGAGTTAGTGAGACACTTCATTGAAGAACATAATGGCAATGTGTGTGATTTTGAATGGAATGCAATAGATACCATTAGATGCCCTCCTACAGGTGGAGACAAATGGCCTATTTTAGCCAGGCAGGAGGTCTATTGAATCCACAAAATGAATACACTCATTCCCCAGGGTTTCAATGCAGCCAATGATATCATCAACTTTTGGAAATAATTACTCTTTATATGTTTCAGTTATTTTATAGCTTGCACTTTATTTGACAGTAATGAGGGTCCTTGGTCTAACATTTGGCTACTAAGATAGGCCACTCATATGTGTAAGTGTATCTATTAGATCAGTTTACTGTGCATATTTCACCAATTTATTTGTGAGGCTATATGACTTAATTTATATTACATGCCCGTGCATTTTATATTGGTTTAAACTTAAATTTGCACATGTCACTTTAATAATGTATGTTATTTATTAATGAAACTGATTTATGTTACCCATCATAATTGTATTTTGTGAGCATATGCCCTGGATATCAATCTTTATTACCACATAATTTTTAGGCTGTTATCTCTGTAAGAACTGCATACGTGTTGAATATCTTCCTGAAGTTGTTATTAACTGTCACAATTTTGTTCTACTATTATTTATATTTAGATGTGTTTAACTGTTATGCATTAGTATTGCATCCTAAGTGATTCTTTTTAGCCTGAACAGTGAAAAATATTTATTGTTGTTCCCTTTAATAAGGTGAGGGGAGGATTTAAGGGGGTGTGTTTTTTATTCTCCAATGGGTAACTTTCATTTGGTATAAAGTTATGTGACCCCTGTTAGAACATATGGTCTATGATTATGGCTATGCATTGCCGAAACGAGTAAGACTGTGTCCTTTTCCTATCTCGCCTTGGTGCCCATGTACCTTTTAAATGATTAATTAAAGCCTTTTTTTATTTTGAGGAGGTGGTGTTCTGTGGATTATTTTTTACTATAGTCTCTCTCTGGTATCTTATTTCTCTTTCTCTTTTAATTTATTCTATCACACCCTTCCTCAAAGTGTAGCTACTTTGCAATAAGAGAGGTAAGAGAGAAGTGTCACAACCAGGGGGGATCTAGATTGTAATAGACTTCAGGGTGCTAAATGCATCCATATTAGGTTAGTGGATCCTATGGGGAATGACAGGGTAGGCATATAGGGTGTGAAATAAGTATTGTGTCTAGGGTAATAACCATCAATTGTTACTTGGGCAACTCTGAGTTCTGAATATGGGGCCTAACATCTCCTCTTCTCCTACTATAATGCACATAAATAAATTCTGAGTAGGCCCAAGAATATGTGTGTCTCCAGAAGAGTATTTTTTAATGTGAGCACCTAATAGAGGAGGTTTAAATATCCAAGGGAGTTACTATGAAAATAGGTGTCCTAAGAAACTTGAGGCATACCCCTAGGACTTGCTCCGGGGGAATCGTCGGAAATGTTAGAGGAGTTACCTCAAATGTTAAATAAACAGCACTTAGTGTATACATTGTTAAATGAACCAGTAAACAGGTGTATAGAATAAACCTTTTAAACACTATGATTAAATTAGAGCCTGTGTAGGCCTCTCTGTACAAATAATAGGTACCCTAGGAGATATGAGGGGTACCCTTAGGGCCTATCCCAGGGGGATCATCAGAAACGAGGAATTACCTCAAATGTTAAAATAAAACAATCCTCAGTGTTTTCATTTTTAAACAAACTACCCAACAAGGGTCTATGGTGGACCCTTTGAATAAACCTTGGGTGGATTAGAAATAAACATAGAAGTTGGAGCAACACATTGTGGCATAATATTCATTTGTAGTTTAACAGTAAAAAAAAAAAAAAACAACTCCTGATTATCCTATAGCATAGACATGGTCATAATCAAACAGAACTATAATGGAATTAAAACCTATGTAGCCCCCTATTTACAAGTTTAACTCATGTGCGTTACCTATAAAACAGTAACTTTGCATTCTGGTGACAGAATTACTAATCTCTGATTTAAGCTGTAATAGACCTTTAAAAGAAAAGTATTAACATTGCATGTCAATATAAGCAAATGAACATTAAGCTCTTCAATCTATTAGAATTATTTTCCTACGTAAGAAATTGCGTAAATACAGGAAGCCAATATTTAAGTGTAAAGATTTGTGTAGAATTTGGCTATATGATAGTGCCCAGCTTAGGAGTCTAAGCTAAATGGAATCTAGTGCCTCTAATACAGGAGTAAGAACATCGATATCCCTAGAGCTACTTGCATGTAAGTTTCAGCACTTATTATAATATTTAAACAATTATAACCTGTTATAACATCGACAGAAATGGTGAATAATAATACAGCAAACAAATCTAATAAGAGGTAACTTTTTGTATATAATAGTCCCAACTGTGGGCTATATCCCGTTGCACATCCCATACCAAGCCTAAAGTAATAAAGAGATCTAAGTGGCTCAAGAACGTTGGTGTTGACTCAGATCTTTCATGGTGTACAACATGGAAATCAAATGATGGAACCAGTCCATGCAGGCCAGACTATGTACAAAACATTAAGGCATCCTTATGAATGAGCTTAGTCTATGGCCTCTGTCCCCAGATTGGGGGTAATATGCAGTCTCAGTTAGAGGCTGATGGACTATCCTGAAAAAGAGACAAAGTTATATTGGAATAACAAAAGTAAAGGATACTTATCAGTCATCGGGAGAGGAGCATCTATCAGCACAATCATTCCGGGGAGGATCTGCAGCAAAGTTATGGCGCTTAACTGAGGGAGCCTTTTGCGCCAGAGGTTTCCATTCATTTGCCAGTGGTCTCAGAGCAGAGGCAGAGGAGCTGGAATGGGTTCCTTCATTGGGTGTAGGTGTTGCCCTCCATGTCGTAGGACCATTATCAGACGACCATTCCTTTAACAGTTGTTGCCCTTAGGAGGGTGTGTCCACTATGAAGAGATGGCCTTCCTTGTGTATCAAAAACTTAGTTGGGTAGCCACATCTATATTTGATTCCTTGTTGTCTAAGCTGTTTTGTTATGTCGCGGAAAGTGCTTCGCTTTTGTATAGTAAATTGTGACAGATCCGGGAAGATCTGTATATTGAGAAATTTTTCCGGTAAAGTGGGGTTCAGAAACATTGCCTTCAGAATCTGTTCCTTATATGTAAAAAAATGGAATCTAGTGATAGTGTCCCATGGCTTCTCAGGTGGGACATTCCTCCCCTTAGGGAGTCTATGCACTCTGTCTATTAAGGCTTCATTTTGATATTTAGGGGTTTTTAAGAAACTGCAGAACTCAGTAAGGAACGCTTCTAGATCTGATTGAGAGACATCTTCTGGGATTCCCCTAAATCGTAGGTTGTTCCTTCACGATCGATCTTCCATGTTGGCCGACTTTGCCAACATGGAGTCAATCATGTCCACCAGCACATGAGAGTGATTACTGAGGTTCACTTGTTCAATAGCGAGGTCCTCCTGCTTCCTCTCTAGTGTTTCTATGCTCTCACTAATTGTCCCAATGTCCTTTCTCAACTCAGCTTCCAACCCCTTAATAGCCTTAGTTAGAGACTCCTGAAGATTATTAAGTCTCAGTGTCAGGGTAGAGACTATATTTACACCCATTGCTTCTACAAGTTAAGCTGGTGATTGATTTACCTGTCTCCAGTGAGGCCGATATTTGTGTCAGCAAACTGCTGCTTAGCCACCCGTAATTAGGAATGTGTGTGTCCCAGCTGTTCATCAGTGCAGGAGGAATGTTTTAATAATTGTCCGGTCTCTATAATCGCTGAAATATCAACTTTAGTATGCAGAGTTTCACGGAGCTTACAAGGTATGCGACCGCTCCGGATCTCGGCTAGCTCCGCCCCCCATTTTTTATCCATTATTTAACAGGAAGATCACATAAAATTAAAATTAAAAATCATTATCAATACACACAATAAAAATTCCATATTTTTATTGTGTGTATTGATAATGATTTTTAATTTTAATTTACATAAACTGGAAAATAGGAGAATTTGCACATCTACGAGACATATAAATTTAGACCACATGGTACTTGATTAAGCAAATGAAAAAAGAAGACTTACAAGTCAGAAAATCTTTTACCTTGAACTTAGTCCCCTTTGTGAGATGATAAAAGAACTCCCCTTTTTATCATTGAATTACAGTTACTGCAATTTAGGCAAGGAAGAACCCTAGTTTTCAATGGTCCTATAGTTTGTTGAATACTATTTTGTACCATTTGCAATATCTGCATGAACCAACATATCCTTCAAATGTTTATTTCTTTTATAGGCTACCTTCAGCTGGTTAATAAAAGCACCTACATAGGGGTTACACTCTTTTAATATATACCAAAAAAAAAAATCAAAATTCATATGTTCGTATTGCTTAAACTTTTGTATTTTATTAAGTTTCTGACAGATCTTGTGGTTTTATCATGGATAGCAGATATGTGAGAAAAAGGGTTCTGTCATAAAAGTGCAATAAATAAAATGTATTTATTTGTTTTAACATTTTATTATAACACTGTTGCTCTTATTTCAGCTGCAGATAGTAATGCACTCCCATGACTTAATCAGTGGCATCTAGGGATGGGAAAATGTTTTGCAACATTTGAAAAATGAAAAAAAATTTAAAAAATTTGTTCATCTGTTTCAAATTTCAAATTTTTGTACAACATTCTAACATTCGTATAATGTAATAGTATTTCTAATGCTCTCTTTGAAATGTAATATTCGAATTATTAAATATTAGAAATAGAAAAATTTGTATCAATATATTTGTATCTATTATGTATCAATTTACTAAATTCCCTACCACATGACCTATTGAACTTCTCAATAGTATTTGTTAAATCGAATGTTACATTCAAAATTTTGAATGTGGATATTCAATCTAATTATCAACATTCGAAAATGAAAGTAACATTCGAAAATTGGAAATAACATTACATTATTGAATTTTAATGGATTTTTATTATTATCAACATTCAATTGTCCAAAACCAAATTCCCACAGGACTATTCGTTCTATCAAGCAAATTGCCCTTTCAACACATTCAACCATTCTTAAAGTCGTCTAGTCCTATTTTGTAATAATGGGACGATAACTATTTAGTGATGCTTATAAACCAATTCCTGAAAAAAAGGAAAGAGAAAGAGGCATCTGATGGTGTAATAACGTAGGACTAGGCAAGCAAAATTAGCAAAAACATCCAAATATACTCACAAGCCTAGGTGCACATGCAGTGCAATAATCAAAGAACCGAGGCTTCAGAGCCGCTCGACTGACTCAATCAGCTGGCAAAAGGCTGAACAGGATACACTTCCCACGGAGAGGTCAGCAATCA